>NC_072731.1:106687987-106884708 GCF_026930045.1 Uloborus diversus
TAGTTGAACCATCGATGGAAATAAATGTTGAGCTATCAGTGAGAATAGGCGATGAGCTGTTAACGGGAATAAGCGACGAACTTTCACTGGGAATAGGAGCTGAGCCATCATAACTCCCCCATGAGCTATCAGGGGGAGTAGGCGATGATCTAGTGGTACTAAATGCGCTATTAGTAGATACAGGTAGTTCGCCATCAGTGGAGATGGGAGATAAGCTATTCGTGGGAGTAGGTGACGAGATAAAAGTGGGAATAGGTGATGAATTATTAGTTTGAATAGGTAATGAGATATCATGTAGCGTAACAGTTTCTGTTTCAGACGTGAAATGCATCCCAGAGCTTTCAGAATGCGTAATGTCAGGTGAAACATCTACTAATGAATTTTGTTTAATTGTTGATGATACCATGGTTGAAAACATATTGGTTGTGTCATACATGGTTGACAACATGCTGGTTGTAGGTAACAGATCACCAGCTGGAAGTTCTTCGGGATTGTCACTTACTGAAGAGGTTCCTGAAAGAAAGTTTAAAAGAAATTAGAATAAAATCTAAACAGCTCGTGGGAAGAACTTGCATTATTTTGATATTAATGTATATATACATTCATATAAGTCAATATGTTTTAAAAGAAGACTAAAGTTATGGAAAATAATTTGTGTTTTCTTTTTCTTTTTTTGCTTATTAGGGCTTCATCAACATAAAATCAGTATGCCAAGCCTTTTAGTATTTTTCTTGAGGTATTCTTGAAAATCCGATTATGCACATTAAGGTGGTTTTTACCTTAAAAGGTAAGCTCATAAAATAAAATTATATAAAGGTTCCTTTTTATTGAATCTTTCTTAGGGCTGCTCATTGGTTGATTATTGGATATTTGTTATTTTTGCTGTTTATTACCTCACATAAAAATAGGTTGCAATATAAAAATCACATACGTGAGTATTATAACTATTATGTAAAAGCAACTTTAAAATATGTATGATTAGAATAGGCAACAAGAGTTACTATGTAAGCGAAAGAAAATAAACGTTTAATCTATCCTCAACTGTTTTTCCCAGCTAAGAAAAGAAAGCGTATTTAAGAATTATTAGCTGTTATTGAAGCCAGATTCAAATCAGGAAACGATCGACTTATATCACCATAATGTATATGCCTAATAAGCCGCTACAAAGATCGATCTAATTATAGATTTCAGAAGGACTGTACAATAGGGTGGGTCGATTTTGGCTTTTTTTGAAATCGAAAACTCCTGTGGTGGGAAAAGTTGTGCATTGGCATCAAATGCTCGCATAAAAATTTTTTTGGAAATCAAAAAATATTTAGATCCCCCGCCAGCCAATTAAAGTTTGGCCAATTATGTAAAAATTGACATTTTTTATTATTTTTTTTTAATCTTATGTATAATATTTTTAACCGCATGTGGTGGGAAAAGTTGTGTATTGACATCTAATGCTCAATTAAATTTTTTTAGTAATCAAAATATATTTAGATCCCTCAAAAGTCCCTTGAAATTTCACCAAATATGGAAAAATTGACATTTATTTGCTATTTTTTAAATTTCTCATGTTTGATTTTTTTAATCACCCGTAGTAAAAATGATTACCTAGTAAGATTCTTCACCCATAAGTAATAATAATAATAATATTCAAGCTCCGCTTAGCCGGTGTAATTTGGAATATTTTCATAATTTTTAAAATCTTGACGTTTTAAAGCAAAAATTTAGTCCAACACTTTTTTTAAAAAATTTAAGAATTTTTTATACTTTATTTTTCTATAATAACAGTATAAAATTCTTTAGGATTGAAACATAGGTATAAAAGATTAAAGTACCAGAAGTCTGTCGTCGCAGTTTTACAGCAGCTCTTCACTCATTTTCCCGAAGTAATTGGAGAAAATGACTAAGAATTCACCTCGGCGTTTTTTGTAATAAAGAAGTTTTGCAACTTATACATTGCTTTGTTCTCAAATTTTGACATTAATTTTAGGGAAGCCCATGTTGTACGTATAAAGCCATCATGGCGTGTTGCTCCACAAACAGATAAAGATGCTTCTGTCACCAACCTAACTGTTCTTTCCACCGCTTGTGTATGACATAGTAAATTCCACAACTCACTTTCAATAACGTCACCCGTTTCAGCTACTTTCTCAAGTTCCACATTGGGTATATGTTTGGTGAGTGGAGGGTTTGTAAGGACAATTCTGTATAGTCTTTTGCTTGAAAATTTAGAGGTAGAATGACAAAATCACGAACAGTTTCATTAGTAAGAGTTCGGGCCTTCAGGATTGTTCGGTAGCCTAATTTCCTTACTGAGGATCGCGTGCCGTTGATCATGGCTATCAGCAGGCTTTCTGGATGACCAAAAAAACTATTTCTTTATATAACAGGGTCAACTACTGATTTCAGATCATCGCTAAGATATCTTGAGTAGTGGATAATTTCCCAAAGATGCTGTGCACCGGCTGTGCATGAAGGCTCAGTTTTAATAAAAAACCAAACTTTTGCATACACTTTTATAATGTATTCTACAATAGTCCCTATTTCCAGCGATGACTCTTTTGTACCAATATACAAACGAAGTACTATGTTTGCTGTTGCAAGTCACCTAACATGAGATAGCTTTCCTGGTGATTTGGTGGACAGTGATGTTGAACAATTTTCTGAACATATTGCTTAACATATTTGAAACAAGTATTTTTGGTCAGTGCCAAGCCCGTCTGTATCAACTGTTGACAAATCAAAAGCGATTTTTTCAAAGTTGACAATTGGCAGCTGCTTACATGTGCCAAGAAGCTTCCCTATAGGACCATTAGATGTAAAAGAACCTGTAGTGCTTCCATCAAGATGCCGTAACAGATAGCGTAAAGGTAGCTCATTGGCGTGCAATTGACATGTGAGCCACTGCAACGGCCTTTTTAAATGCAGCTCAAACAGTCTTATTACACAACCTTTCACACCCGTATTGACTGCTGTTCCATCTGATCCTACTGTAATTAAATCCGCAGTACATACTTGGGTTGTTTTTAAATAGTCTAATATGCTTGATAACACTTCATTCTCTGTACCAATTCTTCTGCTCTGAGTTTTTCGTTACGATTTCTATTTGGCTCATATATGATTGGCTAAGTGCCAAGAATTGGCCGATTTGTCAGACTGGGGAGGAGTGATTTAAATAGTTTCATTATATCACAGAGAAAAAGAAAAATAAACATTCGGAGGAATCACACCATGTGTCTCTTTGACAGTTAAAACTAAGCAGAAGGAGCAAAGAAAAAAGGCAAAACGCGCAATTTCAGATTCCCGGCGGGGGGGATATGTAATATGATATGATAATTATTTTGTTCACAAACAAAGGGCCTTACGATTTATTATTTACACCATAGGTGATTTAAAAAATACATAAGAAATGAAAAAAAAGTTTTAAAAAAGTCATTTTT
Organism: Uloborus diversus; assembly: GCF_026930045.1. Classification (NCBI taxonomy): domain Eukaryota; kingdom Metazoa; phylum Arthropoda; class Arachnida; order Araneae; family Uloboridae; genus Uloborus; species Uloborus diversus. Next base: position 106,691,419 of record NC_072731.1, read on the forward strand.
TACATATTTAGCGAAATTTCAGGGACCTGGCAAAAGGTATAAACATATTTAAATTACCAAAAAGTTTTTTTAATGAACATTAGATGTCAATACACAACTTTTCCCACCACAGGCGATTAAAAATATTACACATAAGATTTTTTTTTTTAAATTTAAAAAATGACAATTTTTACATATTTGGCCAAATTTTAAGGGGCTGGCGGGGGATCTAAATATATTTTAATTTCCAAAAAAATTTTTATGCGAGCATTTGATGCCAATACACAACTTTTCCCACCACAGGCGTTTTCGATTTCAAAAAAAAGTCTAAATCGACCCACTCTACTGTACAATATGTTTTACCGAAGTCAGAACAAAGAAATAATTAAATAGGTTGGTTATATGTAGTTTGCTTTACGGAAAGGAAAGTAAATGAATGTCTAATTACTCTGTTATTTTCCCACGGAATAATTAGAGACAGTATGTTGTATATAATGCAGCATACATTTGTTAAGCATTTTTTTCTGCTATTCTTACGTACCGTACAAGTAAATCAGAACATCTTTTAGCAGGAGTGTACAATGCCTTAATGTAAGCAAGTACTTTAAGTACAAGTTACGCTTAGTTAAAAAGGCACCTTTGAAAAAGTCGCCTAAAAAGTATTTATTCAATCAAGTGTAATTTAGATTTCTGTGCAATTGTTTTTTCAATCATAGCTCACTTAAACAATGGCTCGTCCTTACTCTCAGTACATTTACCATTACATTTGTGTCTTTACTTAATTGCTGCCGTTTTTTTTCTTTTCGTCATAATTTTAATTATTTATTTGTGTTAAGTTACTAGAATGTTCAGACTGTACCTGATGTGCAAATTAATTGATAGTCACTGCAACAGTTATCAGTAATGCTGCAACTATCATCACAACCACATCCTGCTTCTGTCATGTCTGCTTGCTCTAGGCATCGTCCTCGGCACGAATCCTCTGATACTTCTGAGAAGAAAAAGCACAATTACTCACGTGTAAAAATTAAAATTATGAGTTTATGAAAATCTTTTTTTTTTTTGTATTAGGTGGAAAACTTCTGAATGTCATAATGCGAGTATACCATACATAAATATAACTAAAGCAATATTCATACACTGTCATCTCGAAAAATATTGGTGTTATTAATGGAAATTCTCTCTCCCTTCCTGTCTGTCTCTTAAAGTGCTATTAAGTTTGAAACGGACAATTTCAATTTGGCTGGAACATTGTAATTATCAATGTTTTTCTATTCCCAGATAGTGTTTTTCCCCAGTGGAATGTGTCGTAGGTACGAATATTCTATACCTTTAAGACGTTTGATAAAACATTCGTTGTGTCGGTGAATGTTTCAGACGTACAACTGTCATCACACTTTTCAAAAACTTTTCAACATTAAAAAAGATTTTGGAGAATAAATATATATAAGTAGTTGATTTTAAAGTGCTTTTGGATCAATCTTACGCATCAAGCTACAAAAAACTTACCAGTTGGACTTAAAGTATTTTTTGTTACTTATTACTCGCTTTTCAAGAGCAGGACAAACAAATATGTAACATACTCTTAGATTACTCCAATACAGTGGTTTTCATTTGCGACAGTTTAATTCAGCCCTTTGTTTTGAGAAGTTTTCTTTAAAATGGTGAGATCACCGTGATGTCTTAATGTCCCTTAACTAAATTATACGACATTTTCTTAAAGCTCTCTTGCTATCGCATTAAAAAAAAAAGTGTATTCGTATGCTTTATCAGTTAGGTTATTCTATACAGTTTTTACTTCACTTAACGTAGCAGTATAAATGCATTAAACAAGAAAAACTTTTAAAAATACAAACCAATTGAGTTCTCTGTTCCATTCGCAATGTTATCACAACCAGTAGTAGAAATATTAACATCATCAATAGCTGTGTCTCCAATATAGCTTGTTCCTCGGATTCCCTCGATTACTATCTAAAATTAAAGTCCAAACACCATTACCTCACTATGTTCCAAAAGAGCATTTGTAGAGTGTATCATGCAAAATATTTATCGACGTGTCATTCCTTGCTTCAAAAAAATGGTAATGTCAAAAAGTTGAAAATAGCAATGACACTACTACTACTAATAATAATTCATAATAACAAGTACAAGAATAACGTTGTTTGAATATTTTTTATTATTTCTCATAAACTGTAAAGAAAAATTAGGAACGTTACAGGAAAATAATGGGCGGCTTATTTTTTATCTCAAGCATATCTGAAAAAATACAGAAAAGTTTTTAGCTTAAATTCGAAAATTTTCCTGAAATTAACCTGAAATCTTTCTCAAGAATTCAGATGCCTTCTCAAAAAAGCGCCAGACACGTTTCTAGAATAAATCAGGAACTTTCCCAGGAAACTTTGATTTTTTATAACAATAACTTGGCACCTTCCTGATTTATTAAGATAGATTTTAAAGTATTTTGACCAATATAACTGAAGCTAAGTCAAAGTTGCAAGCAAATACCAAACAGTTTTTCTGCTTGTAGTTCTTGCAATGCTACAGTACTATCTAAAGATTGCCTTTTTTGCTCTCATTTAAAGCTCAGCCAATCTGTAAGGGTCGTAACAGAAAAACAAGTGAAGCACCTAATAAGAAATAGGAGCATATCTTCACAAGCTAGCTAAAAATATTTCTCCCAACAGTGCTAGGCCTGCATACACACTACTCGGAGCAGTTCGATAAACTTATATAGAGGCTGAAAATCCTTGAAATGCTAAGATCCTCACACAGAAATTGTCCGTAAAGTTTTGGATTTTTTTTTTTTTTTTACATTGTAAGAAAGTACAGAAAAGATTTTGAATTTTTATTAATAACAAAACAAAACACGATTTTCAATGCGTGTTTTATAGTGATGGATCCACCGTTTTGTTTGGGGTATCCATGTTAAGCTTTTCGCACCAGATCCCCAAAGAGAATGGAGCAAGCAAAAGTGTTCTTTCTTATGCGTGACTGTTCTATAGCAATAAGTAAGACAGGGATTCAGACAAAAAAATCTGTTTTTATACCTCAGAAGGTAAAATTGCTTATTCGGTTTTTACGTCAATATCTCCTAGATGAGACAAGAAATGGAACATTTCTTCCTGTTATTTGTCACCGCTGCATCTGGAGAAACAATCAAAGAATTTAGAGAAGATTTGGTAGGCCAGTGCACCTTAGAAGGAAGAGGTGCTGATTCATTTCTGTTGCCAATCTATTCAAGGTGGTAGCGAAATCTTGGGAACTTTTACTTTCTTTGTGACTGCTATATCTCAGGAAGTAAAGGGAAAATACAGAAAACACGTTTTCATGCAATTTAACGAAAACAAGCGTTGATTCGTTTTTGGCGCCAATCGCTCCAAAAAGATTTTTTTTAATTAAATTTATATGGACATTTTTAATTCACATTATTTTAATTGAGATCAATACGTAAATACACAATTCCGCAGTAGATGTAAATCACACTCATCTAGTAGTTGTAATGCTGAAATTCGAAATTGCTGCTAAGGAACGACATAAAATTTTGCAGTAAAAAAAAGTAAAAGTAAAATCAGAAAATGAGATAAACTTGCGTATTAAAAGAAAAGAAATTAACTGTGTACTTGGAAATTTTGATCATAGTATGGAACTGAAATGTTCCCCATTCGCCACTGGTTCCCTTGGTCTCCAAATTTCTCCCATGTTGGAGACACCTCGTCAAATACAGAACTCTCAGGTCTTATATAGACCCTTAGGCCTCCTGCAAAGAGAAAAAACAGACAACGCATTAGTAGATTCAAAAAGTGAATAGTTTATAATTATAACTGCGAAACACAGGGTGTTACTATCAAAGTTCAAGATTTCAATCGCTCTTATTTAAAAACCACTGATCAGAATGACTTGATATTTTATTAAAACTGACTTGATACCGTGAAAATGTCCTTTACGAAAGAAAAGAAATAATTCCGCAACGTGCCGGTGAATTGAATACTGTAAAGATTTGTTTTTACGGAAATATCATTGGTCGAATGGAAACAATAGTTTATAGAAAGCAAATCAGCACCCCTGTTTTTTCTTAATTCTCATCAAACGTTTCACGTTGTAGTTTTTACTCGAGCATTAGATCCAAGGTTGTACCGTCTATACAGCTGAGTGGCTACAAATCAGCTACAGCATTCAAAAAAATTTTAACATGTCATGGGTCATCGATAATTGTTCCAGTTTTACACTACAAATATTAATGCAACTTTTTGTCCTATGACCAGAACTTTCAAGATTGTATACGGATATATACATGTAGTAAGAACAGCGTGGATTGCTTTTTAAGGAATTAAGTTTCAACGTAACTAGACATTTTGTACCACATAAGCAAACGGGGGATACATATAAACAATTTTTCGTCTTTTTGTTTCTTTTTGCAAAACCTATTGTCAAAATATTTAAGCGGAACGGCCATTATATACTTAAATAGTCTAGTCTTTGTCTTGAGGAGTTTAAAAAAAAGTTTTACACTATTTCTTGATTTTATGGATTTTTCATGTCTTTAATTATTCACATCTACTCCACTTATGTGAACATGCCTGAGCACATATGAACAATACCGTTTAATAAGACAATCACCATTTTTCAAGGAAAAAAATATCTTACTTAAATAAAATAGATACATAGATACCAATTACATAGAAAAGTAAAAGCTTTTACCGGACGTCTTTGCATCCAAAAACTCACAACTTTGAATTGAAAAGGGGGTTTCCGGAAACCTCGAAACACGTATGTTTAATGATATGTTTATTTGTGCTAAACAACGTTGGATATTTCCTGTTAATATTAATAAATGTTTTGAAGAGTGTTTGTCTCTCTTTTCAGAAACAGACATAATTTTCCGGTAGACGCAATATATTAGATAAAACAGCTTAATTTAAAAAGTTCCTTATGGAAAGATAAAAAATGAATTTCGTCGATTGAAATCTGTGTCAAATGTTAAAAGGAGGTAGCTAACATAACTTGCGGTATTAGCTAACTAGGAAAATACTGATCTAATGCAAGAAAATCAATGCTGATATATACGGGAAATAAGGCTCGTTTGGTTCTAGACAGAAATTCGTAATACTTTGTAACTCTAATACGTTTTTGTTTGTGAAAACATTAATCGTTAAATTGCCATTTAAACGTTAACAGGATATACTTGAAAACCATCGAATCAGTTTATAGCAGTAAGTTACAGCCCCCTAAGCCAGAGTTAAGGCAAAAGACAGTGTAGTTATCACATCCAGAGACTGCAGCTTTGTTCTTGTTAGAACTCGCCAGCTCTCGTGTAATAGGGATATAACCAAGCTGGATGCATTGATATGATACAACAAGCATTAAAGATTAAATAATATTACACATACTTTTCAAAAAATTTCTAGTTGTTTGAATACCAAGTAGTGTTCAGAATACCAAATAAGACTTAAATGAAAAATATTTGCTTAAAAAATACGGTACAAAAACTACGGAAAAAAAAACATTCAAACAATTTTTGAAAAAAGAAAGAAATCAAAATCGTGTATGATCTTACAAAGAAAAACTTAATATAATGGTAATACAGTGCTTTTTTTAACACTCTACGTAACTTGATTCGAAATAATGCTTTAATGAAGTTATGTATAGTTTATTTATTTCAGAAAACTTAAAACATTTTCATGTTAAAGCACAAAAACATATTCCTTTCATATATACGATTTTTGAGATGAATAATGCTTATTTTTTTCCCTTTTTTTTTAAACCATTTGCTATGTTTTGTATGTGGTTGAGTGAGACAAGATAATATTCAATTCCAGAAAAACGTTTAACAAAAACAAATTGATCTACTTTACGTTTTCTCTTAGTTTAATCTCTTATACATTCAAAACAGATGCTTAAACGTTACGTATTTCAATATCAAACATCACGATGATAACAGCTTACCCCTCACGGTACAGTTTGTAATCTCAAACAATTTGAGAGAGTGGATTTTGAATCATTACCACAATAATTAATTGAGTTTTTTTAGACATCCAAAAAACATGTTTTCTATCATCATTGTTTTAACTAGTAAGAAGTTTATTTGCAAAAGTTTTGGAGTTTGTGAATCTAGTGATAGCTAATTTTTCAAAATAAATATTGTTATCCCGTGTCAAATTTTTTTTAAATTCCATATTAATGTTTGTTGTAAACCTATTTTAGGTACGTAACACCTTACTTCTTACATTAACATCAATAAATATGGCTTAAGTACAACTGGTAAAAAAAGGTATAAGATAGCATCACTGTAAAGAATTTCATTTTTTATTAATGGTTAGTGCATTTACTAACACTCACTTAACTGCATCCTAAGGTTGTAAAAATTATTTTCAAGAAGTTTTGTCCACATTAAAAAACAACTTAATCTAAATTTGGCTTATTCATTTTTTCAAACAGTGTTTAAGATTATTATTCCCAAACAATGAAGTGACGATTATAGAATGGCAAGCTTACTTTCAAATCATATAAAATATTGAATAATTATTTGTATTTTTTTAGGGCCAGGAAAACAGATATATATTTTTAAAAAGGCCTGTTTCCGAAGCAGGACAGAAAGCTTTTTGTATTACTTGCGTACATCAATCATATCCAAAATAGAAAACATGAGAGCCATTTTTATAAATCTATAACATACTCCAAAAATGGAAACCATTTCAGCTTAAAATACGCTACCAGTTGTAGATCCATACATGTGATACCAGAAGGAAAAGCATCCACCACTGTAATCCATCGGAAATACTGGAGAAAATATTCTTGATGTGTCATTCACTTTGCGGGGAGACGATGCCTCGATATATAAGTAAAAACCTAAAAAAGGAAACTTTGCTGAAGTACAAAAATGATACCGTACGAAGTGACATCGTATGTTCACTACTTTTTTAAGACGCAAATTTTATTACGTCAAAAATTTTGTTCTACAGAAATTTTTCCTTATGACACGTGGATTAAAAGAAACTTAAAGCTTTTCTATTAAATTGAAAAAAAAAAAAATCAGCATGAGTTTACTTAAAGTTTTGTTTGCCATTTGTTTGCCGTTCATCACTTAGATTTAAGAAAAGAAAAAGGCAAATACTGTCTAACTTTGTAATATTTATTGAGAATTTAGTTTAAGTTTTGCAGCTTTCACTGCTTAATGTGCATACAAACTATGATTTACACTTATGTATCATTCTCAAAATATTTACAACAAATTGTTTTGCGTTATCAATACATTTAATTTAAAGGCACTAATAAATCCATCTGTTTTTTACAAAATTATATGCTAAACATGAGGGCTGCTCAAATGAACAGGTACCAAACGATACTGTGGGTCTAAATGATGAGTTTGCTGCACCATAGGCCATAGCACCATGATCTCTCTGATTAACTGCCAAAAAAATTCCCTGTTCCTAAAATTTCTGTTACTGTGAAAGACTCGGTCCTTCACAGTTTCCTTGAACTCAATATCCGATATGAAACGCTTCTCTTTCAAATGCATGTTCAAAGGATCAAACACATGGAAACTGCAAGGTGACATGTCCGGGTTGTAGGGTGGACGGTCAAGCGATCAAGCTGTTCCCACTTGAATCATTGCTGCCGGGGTGACCTTGGAGACGTGTGGACGCGCGTCTTCACGGAGCAGAACCACTTTTGGTGGCAGCTCTGGTCTTTTGTTCTTGATGAGCCTCCGTAGGCTTTGAAGTATCTCACAGTACACATCGGAGTTGGTGATTTCCTGTGCTCACGGAATTCAACAAGTTGGGGACTTTGTGTGTGTAAAACGATAGTCATTTAGACAGCGTTGTATGTAAGAGTATGTCATTTCACCTCCGCATGCGAACGACCGCGTGTCCTCGGATCAACGCTAGATAATCTAATCCATAGATGTCTCACTACGTTCTCACATAGCAACATACTCAAATATGTTAGCGGTTACGTTTTTGTGACGTTTCGTACCTTTTAACTTGAACACCTCTTATATAATAAAACCCTGGTTAAGTGCAACGTTTTTTATATAACTGCTGTTACGCAGGATTGAAAGCAGAGACTTATACGTAGTAAATAAGAGCACTGCGTCAAATGTAACCTGAAACTAAACAAGTGTCTCATGGTAACCCATATTTTCCCTTATTGGTAAACTAGAACCTAAAACTAGATGAATGCTTTAATAATTAAATTGGGCAGTAAAGCTCGGATATCTAAGGACATTTCTTTGAAAATTCGTTGTGGAATGTTTAAGAAAAAGACCTCATAACAATATCTTGAATCGTGCAATTTTTTCTACGTGCGAGAATCAAACTCTCATAAGTCAATAACTTTGATAAAATTTATAAAATTGCGTAAGTTAAGAAAATTTTCTGGATTAAAACTTCGTATAAAATATTTAAATATGCGAGTACTTGTTTTGTTATTAGTTAGTTTAATATTCAACTATTATTTCTTCATCTATTTGCACCACCCAGATTTTAATTTTCAACTAATCAGTTCGATTTTTATATCAATCGTTTCACCGAATTAGGAAATTTTACTGTCAAAATAAATAAAAAAATTGCATCTTCTTAATAGCATGCATAAACCTTTTTCGACCCGTAAGACAAGAAAAAGTTAAGTGTTTTTTTTTTTTTTTTCAAATGTCGATCTTTTTTGGATTACGGTTTTTCAGTCAGAAACGATAGAACTTAGTATTCATTTGCAAAACAAATTATTTGATTTTACAGAGTCGTAAAAAAGTAATTACATCGGTTTGATGCTTTTATATTTTCAATTGAAATCAAATGTCAAAACTTTTACTTTAATAAAAATCCTGATTGCCTTTTTTTTTTTTTTTGTACCTACTTACAAAAATTAGTGCTTTAAAATCGTTTCTTTCATTTCGAGGGAAAACGTTTCCTGGTAACTATCACAGCGCAAAACACTGTTTAAGCATTGACATGAAATTCGTCTCCTCGTGTTATTTAATTCTTTTCCAACCGTTTTATGAACCAAAAAGCGCATACCTTAGAGACATGAGTTTTTATTTGTAGCTAAGTTGTAGATAAATTTTCTTGGGTGGTGGCAGTGATTTTACACTAGGTACACATCAATTTGGTAAAAATAACCACAAGATCTTCTAAATAATGAAACCACGAGTAATAACAAGCCTTTTGGGCCTAGAGTATAAACGCTCTAAACTATGTACTCCCTGAAATGTTTGAAACATATAATTTTTGATATTTTTTATATCCATTATAGCTGATTTTGAAATGTGAAAAAAAACCACGATACGTGCAAACTACTTTCGATATAAATTACATTTTACTAATTAGTAGGCATTTTATAAAGATTAACGATCACGACTGCCATTCAACGCTCATGGACGCAAAAGCTTTTTTCATATAAGTCAAAATGTGTGCAATGTAACTGTCTCATTTAATTATATATATATATATATATATATTTTTTTTCTTTTATACAGTTGTCATTTACTAACTTTTAGTTAACTTCAAGTTCAGTGAGGCTCGAAAGGAAGAAAAAATTATCATTTTCCATAACATAATATTATAATTAATAATTATTCATAAATATTCCAGTAATAAGTGGTGAAAGTCAAGATTAATTACCTCCTTTCCCTTCACCATACGTGTGGTCAAATGACGGTCCTGTTCCCACGTGACCGGAAGGTGTAGAATGTTGGTTTCTCTGCCAGTCGAAATCGTGAGTGGGATCATGATTCCAGCCACATAAATCAGGACTCTCAAAATCACAAGTCATACTGGGATTTTCTTTGGCAACTGAAAGAAAGATATTCGCGTAGAAATTAAAGGAAATTACAAATCATGCAAAGGCAAAAAACAATGCAGATAATAAGCTCATTAGCGTAAAATAAAACGTAAATGCTAAGCTTAACAAATTTACGGAAATTTTGAATTTTTCCGTAACGAATGCAACCACCGTATTACTTCAATGTGTGCAGCGTTTTCTCAGCATTATTTTTTATATGATAACAATTTATTTCTTTTCAATCCTTAATGTAAAAGAAATAAAAATCATTTACAGATTGCACATGTTGCGTGTTACTCAGAACAATTTTATGTGAATTTTTACACTTATCAAAAGTTATGCAAAATCTAACAACGGCTACTAGTTACATATATAATCACCGGTTGTAAGTAACATTCAGATGGCATTAAAACATGGTCATTTTACAGAAGCGTAGATATTTCGCGATAAATCAATTCGTTTCTTTTTCTCCAAAGCAATGAAAGAAAAAAAAATACTCTAATAATATACGTACATGAACGTATTTTGAATCAATGATTAACAGAAAGCTAATGCAACGATTTTGTGTTTGAAACATATTGCCATCTTTTTTATTTAAAACAAAGTTAAAACAGTTAATATGTTTATTTTTAAGCGTTCATATCGTGAGTGAGGGCATAGTTTTTCTTTCTTTGCGATTTCAATTTGTTTTTAAACCTCATATTTCCTTCAAAACTCTCATTTTTCAATTTTACTTTAAATTTTTCCTTTCCGTGTCGTATTTAATTTTCAGGATCAAAATTGGAACAAAAACAGAGTGAATCAAAATAAAACCTTATAATACGTCATTTTCTCGACCAGAAAATTTAACAAAAAAGCAGATTACCAACGTAAAAAGTGAAACGTCACTTTCGACAAAAATTGCTGCTATAATATACAGGCGGCTAGAAATTTGGAATTCAGATTTAAGAAATCGATCTGAAACACTGAACAAAAAGAAAACATTCTCACTTGCTTCAATCTGCGTAAATGCTTTCAAGAAAAATTTCTTAAACCCTAAAACCCTGTACTACGATTGAAAATTATCTCAATATGCGAAGAACTACGAGATTCTGTCGATGGGGAAATCTTTGGTTTCTGGATGTTTGTTCTTATAAGTGGGGCTCACTTTCCATTTTGCCTGTCAGACCAAGAGTACTAATATTTAGAGGAATAAAACGAAAAAAGAGCTTGCAGGGTAAAAGCGATCAACTTATGGTTTTGAAAAAAAAAAAATTTTTATCCGTATTTGTTAAAATTTATTCTTGTTTCTTTGTTTGATTCTTTACAATAACATCGCATTACGAACATTGTGGGATAATCATATCTGGATCATTCCGCGTTAAATTAACAAAAGTAAATAGTCGGCCGTGCTGTCATGTTTCAGATTTTGTTCATTTTTTTTTAACGAATAGATATCTATGAGATGAACTTATAAACTATTATTTTGAGGGGGAGCGGATTTGAATAAAAATAAAATTTTGGAGAATTTTTTTCGAAAAATAAATTTTTGATCACATTTTAGAGTTACTTTTTTGACATGAATATAAAAAAATCTCTCTAATTTCTTTATTTTTCCACCTATGAAGCTCATTTAAGAATAAGATTAAAGGTAATATTTTATATTTTAATATATGCATCAAAAAGTTCCCTGAGTATAGTAGAGTTGCGCCACGCCTCATTTAAAGTCAGTTTTGGGGATTTTTTAATTGGAAGATTAAAACACGTCTCATCCCTGTAGCACCAACTAACATCTGAAACATATTTCCACAACTATATGCGGCAAAGTCCAGTATTCCGTGATAAAGATCAGCGCTCGAATTGCGCTAAAGTAGGGATGTTATTTTGGAGTGGTCTAGTGGTTCGGAGTCTCATTAAAGTTATGCATAGTCTGCGATCCATAATACCAAGTGCTCAGCCGAATGAGGGTGAAAATATAAAAGAGGTCGTGAACTATGTTGATATGCCTATAAAAAAGGGTAGAAGAAAAAAAGGTTTTTGTAAAGACTACCAATAAACTTTTTTTTTTTTTTTGAGCTTCAAAAACATACTGTTTTGAAACACAAAAAGTACAATATAAGTCAGGGCTGTCCAACTGGCGGCCCGCGGGTCGCATGCGGCCCGCATTGATGTTGTTATTCCTGTCTTTGTAAAGAAGGCGGATGGAACTCAGTTTTCCCATTAAAATGTAAGCCAATTGTTTTATAATCCTTCTGTTTCATTGTTTTATAATTAATAATTAATTACTATTAATTGTTATTGCATAACAGGTAAGAGGTTATTGTTCAATTTTTTCAAACTGCGTCCCGCCAGGTGATCAGTGACCGGAATTCTGGCCCGTGTGCTCTTTGCAGTTGGACAGGCCTGATATAAGTAAAAAACACCATTGTAAACTATTTCTAATATTGCATTTACTGTAAGAGTTATTTTTCTGGTTTTTTGTATGAAACGAAATCAAAAGGAAGCTCCTACATTTCAAAGCGGATGAACATACTGTTTTGTAAAGCGAAAAGCACAATATAAGTAAAAAACGCCCTTGTAAACTATTTCTAAAATTTGCATTTACTGTACGAGTTATTTTTCTCGTTTTCAGAATGAAACGAAGTTAAAAGGAAGTTTCTATATTTTGAAGCGGATGATTTGCAATAAAAGGAAAAGACGGATGAAATTATGCCATGAAAAATATATGTTTATACAAGAGATAATGTTCAAAAATAATGACTTATGGCAATATGCGCACAGAGTAATCTCATAAAAAATGTAAATCCTCCTGAAATACGAATCAGCTTAAAGAAGTTGTGCAGCATAAGAAGCTTATTCATGAAATTTCAATGTTTACCCTAGACTTAAGGAAATGAAAAATATTTATAAAGGTCATCTGCAAAAGTGAGGTGGGTGTATTTTCAGCTGAAATTTTGTTGTTTTAATTCCCTGAATATTTCAGGGATGTCATTCGTAAGGAAAACTCTTTAAGAAGTGGAAAAAAGCTGCACAGAAAAAATCGCTTTATATATATGAGAATTTTGACAGTAAGAGATCGAGATATCCTGAAATACCTCTAAAGCTGATTTATTTACACTAATGCTATTCATATATGTTAGAAGAATATTTCTCTTGTGTAAATGCTCCCGTATTTATTTGTTAAGTGACATTGCTATAAGAAAATCGTTTTATTCTAAGCTTAATGGTGTTAGGACAAAATTTAAAGATGACTATGCTGAGAAAAGATTAGGGGTATTTTTTTAAAGATACATTTTGACTTGAAAAGGAGAAAATTCATTATAATCTTACATTCTAATGAAAGAAAAAAGTAATGATTGTTTTTATTGAGCTGGAAGCTGACTGATTTTTTTTAATATCTAAAACATTAAAAAAAAATAATTAATTAATAATTTTAAAAAAACTTATCACTTTATTATGATGTTAAGAGAAAAAAATGTATACATTAAGGCACGAAATTGGACCTTAGTTGCTAGTACGAAATTCATCTGTGGATATCTGTAAATAAGGGATAAGTTCAATTTTGCTGTAAAAAAACTTTTTTTTTAACTTTAAAAGTATGTAATCCGTTTCGAAAGTGAACTCTTCAAATATCATAATAAAAAAACAAAAACAACAAAAATAATAATAATAATAAACACAATGCATTTATTTAGTTTTCACTAAGTCTGGAACTCATTGCAGTGAACAAAATTCTTGCAGTTGAAAATATTCTTTCTGAATTCATTCAAGCAAGTAGTAGGTACTGTTAATAATGCGCGTCACTCCTCCTGTAGTTACCTGAAAGTCCTTCCTCTTCAAATAATTCAGTGTTTAACTTGTTGTTTTTTTAATCATTTTTGTGAGTGTGGGTATTTCTGTTGTATTGTGTGTAGCTTTTTTTAATCATTATTATTTACAGCCAATTATAACTGTTCTTCGAGCGACGATTCTTTTCCAGTATTAACATCATCTTCAGCGATTTCTTATTGGTCAGAAGAGGTTTGAGTTTGCTTTTTATTAACCCTTTTGGTTTGAAATTAACAATAAATTTAACCTTATCATTTTTTTTTTTTTTTTGAAAATTTTTACAATTATGTAAATATCTGAAAATGTGTTTCAAATGATTATGCCTTTTTTCTTTGTAAATGTTTAAAGCATTATTCATATTATCTTGCTTAGTGTAAAACTGAAAAGCGAGACAGAACAACACGCTAATACCGATGACAGTAAATTACTGTTTGTTGTATTGACAAGAAAAAGTTTTTCTCAAAATTCAGTACAATCGAGGCAAATATTCTAATTGGACTAATAATTTAAAAAATATCATAAAGAATTGCTGAAATTGATGGTTTGATTGATAGTTGAAATTGTTCATAGCACAAGACTTAAATTCCAGCACTTCATTAAATTTAAAATTAATTTTCACAACAGGGAAAGAAGTCTAAAATGTTGAAATTTTAAAAACGTGTTTTCACATAAAAACACGAAAGTACAATTCATTACACCATCTAGAGATGTAACTATCATTATGTAATCTTTCTGCTACTTTTATTCATTGATGTTCTACAAATTCGTGCTTTTGAAGCCAAAGTATTACTTCAACAGATTGATTTTGGTACTGTGTCTCATCGAAGCAGTAGATATCCAATTATTTAAATTGAAAACTCTTTAGTTAAAAACTATTTATTGTTTTTAGCTAATACCAGAAATACCGGTATTCTACCCCAGCACATACCGGTATTACGAAATGGCAAAATAGCTCCAAATACCGGAATTCTGTATTCCGGTATACCAGTATTGCAATCACTACAGATTGCGGTTGGTTGTGACATTTTTTAAACAAATCGTATAATTTTTGTATGATTAATTGATTTACATAAATATAGATTTGTTTGACGAAGTAATTATCCGGGTTTCCGATTTAAAAACTATATTAGGAACCAGCCCATTAGGAAATCAAGGAATTAAGGAGTTCTAAGATAAGAGTTGAGTAAATTTTAACCCTCAATAAGGCCTTTGTTTTTACGGAAAAATTAACGGAATGCTAGCCTTTTTATTAAAAAATATTATCATTTATTTCCTTAGTATAGTTAAACAAAACAAAGTGTAAAATTATATATATATATTTTATTGAGCAGATTCATGCCCCAGTAAAGCAAACGTTTGTCAATTTGTTACCTAAAGTAAAACTATAAGCCCAAACCAAGTAAAAACTTTAGAACTTTACAATAAGTGACTTCTATATTTGAAGATTATTCTAATTATTATAATTTAAAGAAAAAAATAAATAAATAAAATGCTTGATTTGTGCTTTATTAATGAGACATAAAATGTGTCTAACTCTCTAACTAAAAAACTAACGTTGAAAAACAAATAAAACACATCAGTTTAGTCTTTGTAATTTATACAATCATTTCAACAGTTCAAGTTTACTTAAGATACATTTCCCTCAATCCATCTCCCGTGTAACCATTTCTTCCAATTAACACATTGTACCCATTTCCCACACATCTGTAAATGGTTCGCACAATATCAGGAAAAAAAAATAATTATCATTTTCTAAGCTTTCTTTATCAGAGTCATATAGCTCTTCCTAGTTTTAAACTGTCTTCCTCATTTCCTTCGATGGCTTATCTCTCTTACTAGTTTTTCTTAGTGTGGTACTTTCCTTGTCTCAATTTATTTTCTTGCTGATCTTTGCTTCATTAGTTTCTCCTCCTTTTTTCTATTTATACTTCTCGGTTTATTATTATGTTTCTTGTTCCAGTGTCAGTGCATTTTTTACGCGTGTATCAGTTAGAATTCTTGATTTACGAGTCTTACATGTGATCTTGTTTCATCTCGCATCTGCTTTTGGATAAAGAGGAATGGTCTCAAAAAAAAAAAATATTATTATAATAATTGTTGTGAATGAGATACTCTGCCAAGGTGGTGACAAAAATGATTTTTCGAATATAGTTTCAATACGGTACTTTGCCGATTAATTTTTCCCATCAATTTTACAAATCGACAGCATTGGTTTATGCTTATAGACAATTATATCTTTGGAAAGGTGAAGCTGTGCTTTATTTTTTTACATAATCACTATCGTTTCTGCGAATTTTTATATACGTTGCTTCAGTTCTGTATTCCAATTCCGTAGACTCCGGTACCAATCCGTTGAGAAAGCGTTTCAACTCTTCTTCGACTTCATCCCAGCTCCGGAAGTATTTGCCTCCCAAGTGTTGTTTAAATTGAGGAACAAGTGAGGAACAACACAAGACACAAAGTCCAGGTTCGATATTGGGGCATGTCAGCCCACCCAATGTATGTTAAAAATTCCTAGCCTTGAAGGGACGCGAGAGGGGTTGTTGTCGTGAAGCTGCGTTGCATCGTCTGTCAGTTGTCCTCGCCAGCGGTTCTGGATATCTCTTCTGAGTTTTTTATTGTTTCACAATAACTGTTTGCATTATTACCGAACCTCGCTCTTGGCGAGATCAACAATAGCTACTTTCATCTCGGGCTGCTTCTGAGCCAAAATTTAACTAAGCAGCGAAACTTGATGAGTCAGGAAGGGGCACAACGGTGCTGTCGGATTTTACCTCGCACCTTCTCGTGCAGCTGAAGCTTTGTGAATACCTTTTTTTTTTTTTGGATCGACTCTAGTAAAATTGTCGATATTTAGAAAATGAATTTTCTTCTTCGAATTTAAAAAGAAGAAATAAATCACAACCGATTTAAGTTAATTTAATAGCTATCTCTTAAAGTTTTTAAAAAATGTAGAAATAAAACATTAAACCGAATGTGGAACTTTATGTGATTTAATTAATTTAAATGATATCAATAAAGACTTTTATCGCAAAACAGTCTGTAAGGGAAAAAAGGGAAAAAATCTCATTGTACAAAAATAGTTCTTCTTTTACAATGAAGTTTTCATTAAATTACAATGGAAATGAGTCTACTTTGTCATATACAATTTATCGCACCTATCAATGCTGAACGAACAATATGAAACGAGTCTATTAGTAGGATCTGATATTAATGAGGAAAAACTATGCAATATAATTTTAAGTGAGACATTTTTGAACAATTAATTTTACTCTATTGAGCAGGAAATATTCTTTAATAAAATGTTATTTTTTAAATTTATTTGTAATTTCTTGGTATCACATAATAAAAAACAATTAGAAAAAAGCATGGTTCTATTTGTAAAAAAAATTAAAAATAAATAAATAAGTAGAAGAAAATCGACTTCCAAAGGAAAGGAAAATGAAAAAAAAAGAAACAAACCCGAACGTCTTAGTCAAACTAATAGATACAGAAACAAGAGTGAAATATGAACCAGAAACAGAGAAGCGCACAAAGAAAAATGTTGCACAAAAGCAATTGTGTAAAAAGTTTTGAAATGTCTCTAAAAAATCGTTGAGCGTTTTCACAAAATTTGATAGTTTTTACATCATTTTAACTAATTTTGCGTTGAATTTAGTTTGAGTTGTAGAAAGAAAGCAAAGTCTCATAACTTGGAGAGCATTGAAACCCTATAAAAGATTTCAAAGGCGAATTCTTAGATGTAAATCCCAATGATTTACCTTTATGTGGGCGAAAGCAAAGCTTATTTACAGTAAATTTGCACCATTAAATTCAATTATACTTTTTGTGATTACGTTTTCTAATTTACGCGAGGACATATTTGGAAAAAAAAGTTGTTTTTTTCAACTGTAAAGAAAAATCGTTATTTGTTTTCTTTCTTACTTCACCGCTAAAAAATAATGTATTTTCCCAAATAAAGTTGGCAGTTTTCCGCTTTCGAATATTTTTTTACGGGAACGCTAAAATACAATACACTTTATGTGTTCTATCTGGATATTAGCCAAAAGAAATTTGTGGAGTTGGAAGTGTTTCTATTGACGTCATAAATAGTTTTCCCGTTCATATACATGTATCACTCTAGGGCCAATAAAAGCCATAATTGGTTCTGGTTGTTAACTTGGATCCAATCTAGCGGTAATATAAAGTCATTGCTACAAGAATCTCTCCTTATTCTTTTATAGAGACAAAAAAGAAATTCAGGCATTAAATTATTTATCTTAATCATGAGGCAGCTATTTCAGCCCTTAATATTAAATTTAAACGTTTATATGTTTAGACTTATTTTTTTATAGCTATGAAAGAGAAAGAAACAATATATCAAACATTTGCAAAGGTTTGTTTTTGTTTCTGATTGTAACACCAAATTTTAAATGCAAATACCAGTATTTAAACTAAGGTTTTAAAAATATGTATCTGGTTGTTTTCTGTGTTCAATTTGACACTAATCCACTACAATATTAAAATCTGTTCGCGTCCGTCTGTCTGTCTGTCTGTCTGTCTGAAGATCGATCTTCTCGAGAACTGCTGCGAATCGAGAGTCAAACGAGATACCGATCAATTCGAAATTTTCCAAAGAAAACAATAGGACCAATCTCGTAATTGTGCGACATTAATTAGCAGAGATATTAATTAAAACGTTAATTAACATAACGTTATTCAGGAATTTTTATTTCTTTCCTGTTGCCATTTTGCATATGCGTGAGCAAGTAAAATCCTAATAATTGTTTTAAAAGAGATTTTTTTGGCTGCTGTCCAAATCTTAAAACAACGTTTCCATCTAGAATTTCATTTTAAATTAGTTTAAAATTGGTTACCCTATTCGGACATAGCCTTTATTTTATCGTCTGTCCTTTTTTATTTTTTACATTCAATGTTCTTAACTCTTTTCAGCATATAAAAGTTGTTTCTTTAGCTATGTTTATTGATTGTAGTGTAAGTTTATCATTCACAGGCCTCATATTTTGGTACACTTAGGATGTGCGACTAATTATGTTTATTTTGTTGGACTTTTTCCCGTCACATGGATGAGTTTTCGAATTGTAACAAAACTCTTTTTCTTTCCTGTTTCTATTTTTAAAATACAGTTTATATCGTTAAAAGAACATGTTAAATTAAGATTGTTTAGATTTCTTTGTGAAACAGAGTTGAACAGAAAAGATTGTTTTTAAGTATTTTAATGAAAGCTAAATTGGAATCTGATGACTTGGTATGAAATTAATGCTTATTAGTAGTTATTTAGTCTTGGTGCTTTAGTTTCACGTAATCAACCAAAAAGTATCTGTCATTCTATGTAAAAAGCTGATTGTAATTGTGCATAAATAGTTCAGATATAGTCTATCAGATGTAATTCATTTTAACGTGAGCACAGATTATAGTAGATAATGCATATATTTTCATCTTTTGTGCTAGTTGAAAATACTCATAACTTGTATCATTGATAACTATGATTAACGTTAAAGAGATTTTTGCCAAAAATATGCTTTATTGGTGCTTTGCAAACCTTGCATTACGCGTGTTTATTTACTCCTTAGCGCTTTAGAAACTGATGTCAGAGTAATACAAAAACATCAAATGGACATCTCCTTCATTTTTTAAGCAGCCCGTGCAACTCTGGGCACGCAGCTAGTATAATATAAACCCAGTGAAGTAAGATTGTTTCCTTATAGTTCTATACAGCTGATAAAAATTGCAGAAAATATTTCCTATCTTTATCATAAGGTAGCCATTTTAGCTGACAATATCTACTTTTCATTCATGGTAACTGAACATAAAGTTTCAGAATTTAAAAAAAATCACTTTATTATCTATTATTTTACTGTAAATAGCATTTTTAGGTTCCGGAAATTTCAAAATACCTCTGGGTTATTCTTTTCTCTGTTATACTGCGAAAACATTACTCCAACACTTGAAAAATTTCTCCTTTGCATGATTTTTAAAACCAGTAAACACTGTTGCTTGTTCATTTTTTACAACCGTTGGAAAATTTGTAAAAATACTAGAATTTTTTAATGCTTGAACTCGTCAAGTGTTCAATTATTTTTTCAACATATGAAAGAGATGTACGACTAAACAGTTTCATAACTTCTTTTGAGCAAATTGGGTCAAACCTAACCTAAAAGCAACGCAGCTTCTAATCACAACAATACGACGCTCTTAGGTTATGCTTGCCCCAACTGTAGGATCCAATCTGAAAACGCCCTTCCTTAACGTCCAACCTAATGTTAGCGTAATTTTGTTGCTATTTCGAATTTACATAAGAAGTATGTTTTACTAATCGTAAAATCAAGACAATATGCATAAAACGTTGTGAAACACGTTCAGCTCTCTATTGGTTCTTAAAATAAAACATAGATTAGTTCTTAGCCTGTTAGCTTTAGCATCCTACTAATGTTCCATACTGGCTAAGTCAGTTTCCCTTTGACTGAAAGGGGTCTGCACCCCCTTTCAGTAGCAGACTGAAGATTTACAATTTTCAGTCTGATACTGAAAAATTTAATGGCAGACTGAACTATTGCAATTTTTAGGGGTATTTTTATGGATATGTTTTCCTCTTTAGTGGTGGGGTTTTTCTATCTTAAATGGTATGCTTGGTATTTGGGGAAAGGCGAGCACGATTGCTCTTATGGCCGTCGTTACCCATGTCCTAGATGTCACTCATGACAGTAATCTTAAGGTCAACTCACCAACGCAGGCTGGAAGGCTTGCATTCCATCTTCTTCCATCGCAAAAAACGGACATATCACCATCTAACACATATCCTGGTAAACAGTCATATATGAGCAGAGCTCCTCGGTACATTTCACTGACTCTACCGTTGGCAGGTTCTGGAAGTTTAGGACATCCACGAGCTGTAATTTAATCAAAAAAAAAAAAGTTATACAAAAAACTTTCATTACGGCAAATAACAAAACAACGAAATATCAGTTTCAAAGAAACAAATATTCAAGCAAACCGTCTTAGCTTGGATTATGGGAGAGATTATTAAGCTAAGATTGATTAACCGTCTTAGCTTATAGCAGAGAAACACCCTTCACAACAAACACAACTTGTTGTTTCTGGACGTTCATCGCAAAGGAATTTTACTGTGTCTTTTTAGCTACAATGCCTTTTTTTTTTTTTTAAATTTTTTTTTTAAATCTTTTCGATGTGTACGCTATAGATTTTATCCTAATTTCGAAACATAAATGAATTTGAGGTACACAGTGAAAAAAAATCAACGGAATGAGAACTTGCACTTAATTTGCGCTGCATGTAGAAAAGGAGTTCAGAAATTCGTGCAGAAAAATTCTCTTCTAATAAGTGATCATAGAAATATTTTTATTGGTAAATATCACCTTCTTTGAAATAATTACATTTAGTTATAGACGTTTTATTGTTTCAAAGAAAAAAAGTTAGACGAAACAAAAATCGGTACGCATTTTGTTTCGCACATTTAGTATAAGGGCAAGAAAATTCTTCAGCACTCAAACGATTGATGTGCAGAGCATATATCTATCGGACAAGAAGTCATTTTCAAGATGATACTAAATTTAGAGATCTAGCTAATTTTACTGGCAGAAAAAAATATCATGTAACTAATCTGAAACAGTTTTGTAAAAGGTATTTTTAAAGATTATTCTTCATTTGACTTCTGATTCAGGCTAAAAATAAATGTACTGTTGTGTCAGAAAAAGACGTATTAAAAATTTTATAACCATTTTAGATAGTAACATTTCTACGTGAAATGGATTTTCAGCACATACAGAACTAAGTACTGACGCAAATTTAATGTTGAATCTAATGTAAGACTGAAATTGTCAGATATTTTAGCCAAACTTTGAATGCACTAACATCAAATTTAAAAAAAATTTTAATTGCAGGATGCTAAAATTAAACAAAAAAAAACCACTGCCTTTTTTTTTTAGTTGAATTAGTTTTGCGTTCATTTTCTCGCCGTCATTTTAGTTTCTACTTCCATATTTTGTAGTTATGTTTGCGTTCTGTATAGCGTGTGAGTTTTTAAGTACTTTTATTATACTTGGCCTGATTGTCACTGAAAAATCTGAGACTTGCTTTTACTTACATCTCGGAAACTAGACCACTTAGAGACTTCGGGTTTTTCACTGAGTGATTTGCTCAATCGTAAAGCACAAATTAACGCTGAAAAATTAAAATTCTAAAATAGAACTTTTATTTCGGTTAAGAGGGAAAACAGCAAATATTTCATGTAAGTTCCCCATTAAATGATTAAATATAAAATCCTATGTTACAAATATTCGTTGCCTTACAACAGTAATAACAGTAGTAATCATAATGAAAATTTTGAATGATGGCTTCGTCGGAGTACGCATGAAATGCCTATCATTGCTCTCATCTATGAAAATAACAGATAACGGGACTAAGTAAAGAGACATATTATGACCTTTATCACGAGTAACTTGTATGCTTTGAAACATAAATTAGTTTGGGAAACCTTTAATGTTTAAATGATTTTAATTAAATTAGCAAGCAAATAATTCCCTAGAGAGGAAGGGATACTATTCCTAAAACTTAAGTTCCCTAACTTAAGTTTTAGGAACGTATATAGGTTTTATTTTTCCTTTTAGTACGGAGCATTTATATGAAAAAATGAGGTGAAGTTTCGTGTGATGGTAGCATTATTCTATTTTTGATAAACATTTACAATAAAACGAGTAAAATAACAGAATTTAAAAAAAAAAATACTAAGCACTTTTCATAATGCATTCAAAAAGGACAAAGTAACTTTTCTGGGTTAGATAGGAAAATTTAAGTATTCCTGCAATCTTCAAAAATTACAAGAAAATGACCCTACAAACGAAGAAAACTGCGGTTCTAGTCATTTCAAACTAAATTTTCCCAATAAGAATTATATGCATGTTTCAACACTCCAAGCTATGATTGAAAACTGGATAATGATAAAAAATTCTCTTCGTGACCTGAGCCGAACTTTTCTTTTTTTGTGTTGTCATTTTCTTGGAATTTTCGAACGCTACAGGAATACTTAAATATTGTGCTTCCTGACCCAGTAAAGTTAGTTTATCCTCTTGAGTGCACTATGAAAAGTGCTTAGTATTTTTTTCAAAAATTCTGTTTTTTTTTTCCTTGTTATTTATTACTTATTGCACAGGGGGTTCGCCAACTTCTTTAAGATTTTGAAAGGGTTCGTTAGGGAGAAAAAGTTGGGGAACCGCTATCCTAGATGATCTTGTTCGATTAGAAAAACTATTCACAAAGCATCGATCATTGCGCTTACTATTATATTTTATATTAAGTATAAGATTTTCTTACATTCCTATCAGAAAAGTGCTAGGCAACTGTGCTAAACAATTTCGAGATTCCTGGAACACCTCCTCCACAACATATGCTGATGCTTACTGCGCCATGCCATTGCTACTACAAATGCACACGTACTGATATCTGCGCATACCTCTTCTAGCATCATATCTCCACCACAACTTACACAGCACTTCCATTAATTACTGAAGGTTAAGAGCATCCAAAACTTCTTTGTCTCAATACCGCTGCTTGAAGCAGCGAATATAGGCACACAAGGAGGTCTTGTCGAAGAATTTGTCCTTTCTGAAAATAAGCGCGTAAAAAAATGAAGCTGATGGGGTTGTTTGCGAAATTTTAAAAGTATTTTTTCTGGAAGAGCATGTTTTTTTAAGCATGTTAGGGATGCTTTAAGCATCCACATAGGATTTAATCATTTTTTAAATAATTTGACAAAGTTTAATATTTTTTAACAATTATTTTAATCGGTGCGCAGATTGAAATTCATTTTTTACGCTTTTGCAAAAGACATCACAAGTGATGAATTGCCATTCACTGATGCCATTACCGGACAGCGCAAATTATCATAACCTGGCAACGAGGCATACAGCAAAGCGTTAACATTAAGCGTGGCAATGGACTAGCACGCCAAATTTCATCGCTTTAGATATCATACAGACCACGCCTTTTTTCCAAAATCGGACACTTAAAAAAAATCAAATAAAAAATAACAGTTGGGAGAATAAAAGTTTTTTCTGGCTCCATGTTTTTTTCTTTGCTTACTCTATAAGTTTCAGTGTGTCCATTTTCACTGCAAATTATTCTGTGAGACATTTTCGTTGCAGAGAGTCGTACTGTAGAGTCGCTAGCGCCGATTTACGAGAGCAGCCGTAACCAACTCAACTCCACCCTACACAATTTTGTGAAGAAATGTTTGTAAGCACGTGCAGGAAGTGTGTTGTGTAAACAATGCGAGAAAATCTTCGAAAACATTAATTATAAACCTTTTATGCTTAGTTTTTGTATGAAATTTAATTAACTATTGTTCAGATGCAATTAGCCTCCTTCATCCATAAGTTCATGTCAGTGTCACTTAAGCCGTTAACCTCGGACATCATTAAACTGGTATAATGCGGATCGAAAATCAACAACTTGTAATATAAACTTATTTTGGGTAGGTAAGTCTTGATCAAGTACTATTGTTTCCTATTTTAAGGATTCGTCGATTCAAATATATTTAAAGATGCGTCTTTATTTTTCGGTATCACTAACAAATAAAGGGTTGTTTAAAGCATACATATTTTTTTTTTTCGTTTAAGTTGCAGTCAGTATAAAAAAAAGTTGTTATGTGTATGTTCCGGCGATAAAAGGAGTTGAGTATGGTTGATTTACTTTAGATTATTTATCCCAGTATTCGGATTAATATGTTCCATTAAAAATTAATAATCACACGGATTAACAGTATTAGAAATGCTTTCAGGGTTTTCAGCACTTCAGTTTTGTTTTATTACTTTTGCATGTTTCATTGAAAAATATCACAACTTAAAATCAAGTGTTTTTTAATCTACCGTAATTTAAATTGAATACCTGCAGTTTCGAGCAACATTAGCTTTTATGTCATCTCCTTTCATAAGTTTAAATTGATGATTTTGCAGAACTTACCAACACAAATTGGAATTGGATTGTTCCATTGACCCCTCACGCAAGTTGCAAACCGCTTTCCAGCAAGTTCATATCCGGGGTCACACAAAAACTTTGCTATCCTGCCTCTAGATCGTATTTTGACTCTTCCGTTCTTTAATTTATTTCGAATCCAAGGACAGCGGCTCGAACTATCATCTAAAAACAAAAATAATATATTATAATACAATAATATCTTCAACTCATAATGTTTTCCCCAATTTTTTGAACTCGTTTCGCTCACATTGTTGGGATTTATTTTACGTGCTTATTCATATACTAAAATCATAGATATTTGCGTGCAAAAAGTGTTTTGTGTTTTAAATCAATTTTCAACCACCAATAAAGTTATTTTCTCGGCACAGAAGAAAGTTTCTTAGTTTAAGATATACAAATTATGCAACAGACATATTTAGAATTAATTTATTGTGTATCAATAGTATGCAAAACCAGTAATGAAATGAAAAAGGACTTGTTTAGGAACATCGAAAATATGTCAAATATTTGATATTTTATTTGAAATATTCATGAGGGACTTCAGTCAATAATTTAGAGGAACGCCTCCCAATCAGGACCAGCAGCGCAGCAGCAGTTTGCTTAAATACCGGAGCCACCGAAGCCATTAATCAGTCTCACCAAACTCAAACCACTGATGATGGCTGCAGCAAAGCAAGCCGAAACGTCTGGAATTTCTACTCCAATTAGACCACGGCTAATAAGCCCGGAAATGTTATCTCCTCAATAATTTAGAGCTTTTGCGAAAGCTATTGCTTAATATATCTTTAGGAGCAATAAAAAACGGAAGAATGTAAATATTTGCACTTTAGTGTGCGCAAAAGACGGAATTTTATCTTGTAATCCGAACATTCCGATAAAATCCAGATTTTGTCTGATGCTCATCACAGAAGTCAACTTATTTGGTCCATTAACTTACTTCTTTTGCCCTAAAAATAGAGTTCGTTGTAACCGTGAACACGTGCTTGATATTATTGCAAAATTTGTGCTTTTTTACTTAACGAAATCTACTCTAACGAAATGCTAATAGTATCGGATCTGCATACCCGCAAACCTCGCTGTGCCAATAAGAAACTCAAAACACAAGACACTACAAAACTTGAAATAATAATTTTTAAAAACCTAATATTCGAATTAAAATTTGAAATTATTTTTCAAATGTTCAAGAAAAAAGTTGAGAAAAAATAGAAACACTATATATAATATGTAAGAACATTGAATAATTTACGTGAATGAAAAAATAACTAATTTTTTAAGAAAAGTCTCCGTGAGGTGCACAGCACCCCACCCCTTCAAGGGTCCTTCCGAATTTTGTGACAATTTTCACTTTAAGGACAGTAAAAGAAAAGTGAGTAAATACTGCCGAAAATGTAAAACATGACATCAAATCGCGAAAAAAGGGATTAAAAAATGCAACAAATGTGTATTAAAAGAAAGAGGGGAAATTTTTTTTTTAAAGGGGGTGAAAAGTGCGAAGGAAAATCTGAAGCCAAAACAATCACTTATCCTTCAGTAATGCGAAAAGATTTAAAAAGGAAGCAAAAATATCCAGCATGCCCGCCAAAAAAAAAAACCGCTAAACCTTCGTTTTCTAAGTTTTGAACTCTAATTAAAGATGTTTTAATTAATTTTGAAACTTCAACGTTCATTTTGTGAAAAAATAAGTAACAATAGAGGAAGTAAAAATTTCGCTTAAAACTACAATGAAAAGAATAAATTTGAATTGTGGAAAATTTGCTTTGCTCATCTACGACAAAGAACAATTCAAATGATTCAAGTTTTATTATCCTCTCCTTACAATTGATACTAAACAAAGTTTGGAACAGCCATCAATATTGATGCATTAAATTTATTTTGAGTTTCATTTTGTTGTCGCAATTTAGAATTCAAATTATTCAAATTTCGCGATTTCGGATAAGAAATGAATGTCATTTACGGAAAATTCAGCTTCAAGACGAGTTAGCGGACTGGTTTGATCATCCAATAGCAATGGAAAAAACCTTTCATGTACTTCCGAAGATAGAAGAATGAAGGGTATTTTAAAGATTAAAACTAAACAAATTGGAACAAATCCTTCAAACTACTACTCAATACATAAAAGAACAAAGCCAGAACACACACACATACACAGCGCATAGAAACTAAGAAAGATAACCAGAAGAAATACATAAAATTCAAAGCATTCACAAAATTCCCTAGAAATACCAAAAAAAAACTGGACAAAACATTTTCAAAATCTATATTTAGAGGAGTTTGGATGAGCAAAAATTCGAAGAATTTCGGTTCTTCAGAATAAAAATATGAATAACAGTTTAACATTAAAACAAATGAAATAAAGATATAATGAAGAAACAAAAATTAATTTGCCGAAAATTTAAGTAATTAAAAAGCTGGTAGCGATTAAGAAGTTATTAAAATGAATGTCATCAAAATTTAGGAACATACGATAAACTTGAAAAAAAAAAAAATACGCAACAAATGCTGAATCATTAAGAATGCTAAACCAATTCCAAAGAATTTGGGAGCCCTTTAAAACATCTTTAGGAGAGAACAGTTTTGGATTTTTTTTCGGGATGTAATTAAAATATTCTTCGAAATGCAAACAATGAGAAGATATGTGAGACTTGTTTAATTGCTGTTTTTATGCATAACTTGGAAATAAAATGATTTTTCAAAAATCACAAACAAATATTCACTCAACTTTCCAGAAGTGCTTTGACAAGTAATTGAAAATAACCCTAAAATAATGATATAAAATAAAAAAAATAGAAATGCTGAAGCAAATAAGTTCAAAATTAAAGTAGAAATATTGAAGCAGCTAAAACCAAGGAGCAGTAGTTAAAAAAATACTCATTATTTTTGGGGGGAGGAGAGGGGATCAATAAATTTTGTGGCTTGGGGCTTTTTGCAGGAGGACCCAAAATTTAAAGATCCGAGCCTAGCTGGAGCAAAGAAATTGAGCATACGACGAAAAATTATGGTATAATGTTTAAAGTATTATGGGTTACAGTGCAGAGAAATGTGGGAAAAAGTGAAATGGTGAAATATTTGCTTCTCTTTTTGCGACACTTACCTAGTAATGTTTTAACTATGTAGTTACATATGTAGTGTATTCCAGTCAAAAAAGATTTACCCCTTAAAATCAAAGCATATGATAATAGAAGCAATTTTCAAAAATGGATACTCAAATCGTAATATTTTGTTGTAAGTCCAAAATTATTTTCAATTGATAAAGTTCTTCTAATTAACATTTTAAACATTGATTGGGACCTTCTAATAGTCGGTGCAGTATTTATTTAGTTAATATTTAGCCTATTTGTATTTTAATTTTTTTTCTCAATTGGTCAAATGAATGCGGGATAAAGTGGATGAGGAAAAGTGAAATAGTCCATTTTGTCTACACCAGGGCCGCGCCAAGCTTGATCGGCGCCGTCGCACAGTGGTTCAAGGGCGGAAAAAATAGCCATTTTTAAGTTTTAGGATAAAAAATAATGCATGCCGTAATTACTTAGCCCTTGAGTTGTAGTAACTTACTCCATAAGAGTTTTTTGAAAAAAAAATTCGTTTTGACAAAAATAAGCCGAGATTGTTGAACAATTATGTTTTTACTTTTTTCGGACGTACGCCTTATACTTCAGTTTTAATTCATTCGTTCAATAAGAAGGACTAAAATTTAATAAAAGTCATTTCTGATTGGTTTTTCACACTTATAGGATGCATATTACATCGTATTTAAAAATTAAAAAAATCATCAAAATTAAAAACTACCTGAAATGAAAAAAATATTATTTTCTTAAAAATATAATGAAAAGTACTGTGGAATATACTTTTATCGGCTTCCGGTGAGCTAAAATGTACATATATCAATAGTTTAATCCTTCCTGTAAATAAACAACAACATTTTAGCTGCGACCTCTTGCGACTGCAGTCGTGGCAGAAGTTTTTGTTTGATCTTCGCTATTTACGAATCCCAATATAGTAAGTTAGAAAATAACCCGTAACGGTATGGGGGTAAATTGCTTTTTTTATCTTGTCATCAAATTTGACATGCTCCAGACTAACGTACGTCACAGTTTCACTACTTTGCAGGAGAGCCTAAAAACGTTTGTTTACTGTTTCCGAAAGTTGGGACTTTTGAAACATTCATGAATAAATATAGAGGATTTTTTTAAACAGATTTACGTTATTATGGCTTAATGCGGAGCATTATTCTACATGCAAAGCAGTAGTAACATGAAAATAACAATCTTCGAACCCGTTTGGCTTTAAATTAGATACATATGAGAAAGAAATTTTTAAAACTCATACAGAATTCTATATAAAAAGTTAAATAACCATTCTGTTCATAAAACAATGAAATTAGAAAATCATGAAACGTTTGAAATTTCTGATTTCCTTTTCGAAATCATTATAGTATAAAGCTGTTCTCTGTTTGTCAACATTGCCAGAAAATATTGTTCGAGGGCATCAATTGCAATAAATAAACCTTGCGTGTGGCAAACGACTGATTTAATTTATATTTTTCACTAAAAACTGAAATGAGCTACAGAGAAACCCCGATTTTACGTTTCTCAGAGGCCTGAATCAGACATAAAATACATAAAATATGGGAAAACGTCAAATCAAATCCAAAAACATAAAATATGGAAAAACGTAAAATACGGGAAATGCATAAAAAGTAAAAATTAGATTAAAAAAAACAAAATTAGTAAAAAGTTGCTACAATGACGCTTATAAAATGTAAAAATGCGATATTTTACGAAAAGAACATTATTGTACACACCAGTTTAGATCATTCTAACACATTAAGTAACGAATTCGAGCGTTTAGGTTGAAAATAGTCAGTAATAATGAGTAATTGAATCCAAACTAAATACAGCATCTTCCAGGAATGGAACACTTTGCAAAGTTTTTTCCTGGTCTTTATGATAAAGAAAATAGTTTTTCACTATTTTTAAGCTCAAAAATGCAGTATTGAGAGAAGAGACGAGTTGTGTTTCCTCTTCTTCTTGTTCAGCTTCATTGGTGACCGAAAAGTCCATAAGGTCAGCTACGCAGGGAGCAGAAGTGTTTCAGTTATCATGGATTAAACTTTCAACAGAGTGGATTATGTTTAAAAATGCACAGAGGGAAACACTTTTCTTAATTTTAAAACTTTTTCTCTCTTTTTTTTAACTGCCAAGGAAAAACGTAAAATGAGGGAAATTCATAAATAACAAACTTTCTATCCGGGTTAAATTAATATTATTAGTGTACGGAAAAACTGGGACCTGTCGATAAAAAAACATAAAATGTTGAGAAAACGTAGATTCGAGGGACGTAAAATCGGGGTTTCGCAATGAATACGATCAGCAAGCATGGAGATAAATATTACCATCTAACAATTTTAACAATTTTCCAAAGCATTTTTTGAGAATATTCAAAGTTATTGAATTTTTTCCGCTTTTCGGTCGTTTTGAAATACTGTGCGTCGTGCAAATATCTTGTGAGCGCCTCTATGCTCTTGCGTTCAGGAAACATATAGTTAACATCTTGAGAGAGGTTTTGTAGACAAATATAAAAAGGAAAAAAATACGTTTGACATTTAATTTATACAAAAAATCATGTGTGAATATTAATATTGGACTATGGTGTAGGTTTTTACTTCATGTCTCGAAATTATTTGGAGTTCAGCACCTCCTCTAGTATGCTAACAATACATTTTGGAAAAGGAAAATATTTTAACTATCAAAGTTAACGTCAATTTGAATATCTATCTAATCTCTAAGTGATGCATCTATACATATAATAAAATAAGATGTTTGTGTGTGTGTGTGTGTGGCGCGCTTCCCGGGAAAACGGCAAGGCCTAGAAAGATGAAATTTGGTATACAGGTACTGTTTTTGCCGAAGATGTGCACCTCGGGCTTCGATTTTTGATATTTTAATTAGAAAAAAAGTTATTTAATGTTTTATGTGTTTTTTTGCACTTTTTAGTACTTTTTACCTCACAGACCTCGAACCAATCGCACCACACAAATATTTTTTGTACTGTAGTGTAGGAAGTTTAATTTTAAATATGATGAATGAAAAAAAATTTGAAGACAGAGCAATTTTTGTATTTTTTACGAATTTTTGAAAAAACCTTTAATTTGCAATTTTTCCCGGGTTTTATTTTTTTCTAATATCATCCTACGAGAAGTATCAAAGCCTCATTTCTAAAATTTAAGTTGGTAATAGTAAAAACATTTCGCCCTCTTCAGAAGAAAAAAGTTCTTAAGAATAAGCAATAGTTTTTATTTTACAATTGTTTTAAGCTGAACACATCATGTCTTTCCACGCATCTGTCGAAAAAAGGTTCTTCATTCTTTTATGCCTCTAACGTCACTACTTGGATTTCGATTCGATATTTACGACGGAATCTTAATCGCAAACAATGTTAATCTTTTTTTTTTTTTTACTATATAGCTTACTTTTACATTTTATGACGTGATGACCACGTGTTTTTCCGGCAGCGCTTGCTTTTTTTCTTTTCTTTTTTTTATTTAGGGATTGCATTTATTTCTTTTTCCATCCCCCCCCCCACCCCCAAGCTGGACGTTTTGCTGTATCTATAAAACGAAACATTTCATAGTTGTGCGCATTTAATTCAATAAAAACAGCGAGATTTTCTTTTCTTTGTCAAACGCTACGTTTTGCACACTACGGGGAATTTTGGAGATAACTTTTTTTTTGTAAACTTAAATAAAAAAAAGCGTTTTTTTGAGTGATCTTTGTTTTTATTAAGAAATGGGCGGGGAGGTTAAAATAAATAGAGGTGGATCGTACAGGTAGATAGCCGCCGAAGGCGGCAATCTTGGCATAAAAATGTGAAAAACAAAAAAAGATAGAGATGAATTGATTAATACTGCTGCCAAATTTATTTAAACAGCCGCCGAAGGCGACAAATGCTAAGTAAAAAGGTAAAGTTAGCCAAACAGTCGCCGTAGGTGGCCGCTTGCATAAAAGGCGAATGGCGTAAGAAGGCGAACCAGCTGGTCGCCGCAGGCGGCTAGTAATTAATAAAACTTTTATGCTTGTCAAAACATGACAACAGGAGCAGTGGCGCAACGAGAAAATAGTTTTAGAGGGGCACATTGGAAGAAAATTCTCTTTTAAAAAGAGGAGGTACAGGGGCTCTCTCCCCGGAAAATTTTTGGTACTTGTAGTTTTAAAAACGCAATTTTAAACGGTCTTTGATGGTGTTATGGGGGGAAAAGGGTACAAGGGGCTCCGCGAAAATTTATAAAAGTTAAAGCCTTAAAACGCGATTATCGACCATTTTTATTGACGTTAAAACAAGGGATGGAACTCTGGCATTCTACCGGATGTGTTTTTGAAAAGAAAAAAATAGATGGAAATCAATTCTTCCTCTCCCCTCCAATTTTTCGAAATTGAACTTTGAAGATGTTTACAGGAAAGAGATTCTGGAGCTCCCTCCTGGAAACTTTTTTAAAATTAAAGTCCTAAAAACTAAATCAATATTCTATGAGGGGAAGAGGTTCAGAGGCTATTCCACTTAGAGTTTTCTTAAGTTATTTTTAAAAACCTATCTTCTGATGATATTAAAGGAAGAAGGTTCGGAGGCCCTTGCCCGAATATTTTTAGTTCAGATGAAGCACTGAATAATAATTTGAATGGAGGAAAACCTTCGAAAAGTAGGAACTTTATGTCGAAGTCTAAGCTTTATAATTAATAGTTTTTAACTAGACCGTATTTGGTAACATTAGGGTCGGCAATCTTTTGAAATCGAGGCTCCAAAAACGCAATCTTTGGTGATTTTCGAACATAGTTTCAAGTGATGTTGTTTGGTATTCGGGGGCTTTCCCTGGAAATTTTGCGAAATTGAACATCTAGAAACGATATTTGAGATGCTCCGTACTGCTTTTGGCGGGGGGAGAGGGGATGATTCGGAGTAGTAGCATTTTAAGACTTTCTTATTTTCACATGAACTTGAAAAAAGAAAATTAATAAAGAAAAAAGAAAAGAAATAGGACGGAGAGGGACGAGCAGGCGTAGCTGACGATTTAGCTGTTCCTTTTGAAAAATTTTAAAACGAAGATTTCTTAAGATATGCAACTGTGCTTATCGTATTTTTTTAAGTATGATAATATACAAAAATACAGAACAGTGGAATTACCACAAACAATAGTTGAAAATCACAAAAAGGCATATTGCACAAATTATAATACAACATATTCACCGTAAGAACCAAACTGGGGGATAGAACATTTCCTGCGATTCACTTCGTATGCTCAACCTTGTGAAATTATAGCCACACCGTAAATTTCATTAATATGTACTTATCGTGGTGAGAAGTATATGCCACAAATTAAGTTAAAATTCAAAATTCCGAGAATATAGAGCAAATATGAAATATATACGGAAATATTTCACACCCGTGCAAATTATTTGAAAAGAATACAATGCTCTTAACTAATCAATTGCATTATGAAATGAGCAGAAAAAATCTTGTGCCAAATAAGACAGAGATTATTTTCCTAAAACTTATGTTCCCTATTACAAGTCAAAGAAAACAACGGGAAGATTCGAGGCAAAATTATTTTTATCGCTAGGGAAATCTTCCTATCGGAGGCGTATGGAATTATGTGAGGAGATGTAAAAAGGAAGCTCATGAAAAATAGTTCGTTGAAAGCAAAAAATATATCCAATTAATTCCATATTATTTGTCTAGCCTGCAAACAAGAAAAACAATACAACTGAGGAGCAGAAGAAAGTTATCGTATTCTACTCCAAAGGGAGTTAATTAACAAACAATATGCAACACAAATCAAATAAATTATTAGGTTCTAACATCTTTCATCCACCAGGGGTTTTTTTTTTTTTTTGTGTGTGTGTGTGTAAAGAAATACCATACAAAAACAAGAAATTTTGCCAGTATTGATTTGCTCATTAATGTTCTTAATCGTCTTTAAGTTCTGAGTAAACATTAACTAGTTCAATGTTTTTAAGGAGAAATGCTTGACATTTGTTTCAAGTCTTCACTATTAGAATTTAAGTTTGCACATAGTCTCTCCTGAAGCAAAAAAAAAAAATGTCCTTTTCAATAGTGTAATAAATATATATAATACATAATGGTTTTCTCTGATGAGAAGAATTCTCACTTTCAGAAAGTTTTTTTTTTTTTTCTTTTTTTCTTTATTGAGACATCAAGTTGTAAATGGAAGCGTTATTACATTCAGTACATCCCAGAACATTATTAGTGAGGATCTGTCACTGTTTCTTATTTCATTCTTGTAATCTATGGTTCGCACTATTGACACCCGATTTGTCTAGTGGTCAGTGGTGGCGATGATGAGATCCCGGGTTCGAATCCCGGCTCGGGCATGAATGTACGTTCTCTCTCCGGTCCTGGGCCTTCCTATGTGTGAATGTCTTGTTGTGTCTTGAATGGTTGCCTAGCCTATAGAAACAGGTCCTTATGGCGTGTGTGTATTGTGGAAGTCGGAGTTCACAACAGATTACGGTACAGTTGGAAAAGTGAAGCAGCGCACCCCCCCAAATTGCCAGCCTAGCTGGCACACGACAACAAAAACAACTCTTTGGACCGAATAGTTTTCTTTTTTTTTCGGAGCGTACTTGATGTTTTCGAATATAATATACAGTATGTTTCCCGGTTTCAAAACGTAATAATTATTTAGAGTTAACATTATTTTGATCGAATATACTTGTATGTATCGGGAAAAAGAATCCATCCTGTTACCATCCAAGCAGAACTAAAGCTCTATTTAGCCTGGCGGTCCCATTTTCGCGAAAAATTGCGATTCGTTTATGACGAATTTTATGCGTAATTTTATGTAGTGAAATATATGTAAAGGGTTACGAGAAATAACCCGGACACACATAATAGGAGAAGCCCGCTTATATTGGACCACTGCTTAAATTGGACCGGGGGCTTAAAATTTAGCGTAGAGTCCTGTGCAACACTCTGCCGGTGTAAATACAAAGATTTGTGTCTGAAACCTTTGAGGATGAAGTTTCGTCACATTTCGTTTTTCATAGCTTGATTTACGATGTGATTTGTGGTGAAAACGTGTTCGATCTTATTTTGAGAACTTGTATCTAGTAGAATAATACTAAAATTTGTGAACTGAGAAAATTGTATATTATTACAAACAGTATATAATGGGGATTACAGCAATGTATTTAGATGCACGATTGAGAAACTTGTTGACAAGGTATAAATAAAAGAATAAAAAATGACGTGTTTTCCTTTATTGGACCGAAAAATTGTCCTATGTTTTACCGGTGGTCTAATTTAAGAGTATGTGATCAAGCAAACCTTTTTACTTATCAATTTATAAAATGGGTGATGAATGTAACTTAATAACATAGTTCGGATTATTTTGAGCATATTTTAACACTGATTAAATAAATTCGTTTTGCCTTTTTGTTTTTTGTTTTTTTTTTTCAAGCACACTTTCTAGAAGCTGCCACCGATAAAAATAGGTGTTAATCTAATAAGATTCAATTTCAGTTTAGTTAAACGTAGTTTTTCAATTTGACTGAAATGTGTGCTCGTTCACGTTACTTGTTGACTGGTTATTTCTTTTAATTACAAGGACCGAAAGTCCAGTTTAAGAACATGAAATTCAAACAAACATTTTATTTATTTTTTTTGTAGAAAATAATTTAGTGGTGACATTTAAATGTGCAGTTAGGATTACTTGAAATTTTAATTATAAGGTTTATTAAAGCATTCACACTGGTTTTTATTACGTTGCGTAAAAGCTTCAACCTCATAAAATCGTTTTTTTTTCTTCTTTTCTTTTTAGCCAGAAGCTTTAATTTCAGTTTTGTCATATAAAATTCCTTATTTTTTTTTAAATTTGACTGAAAATTGTGCTCTTCAACTTTTTTAAGCTAATTTCTTTATTAATTACAAGCTACGTTAATTTCTATCATTTTTGGTTTTAGAAGATGTCTAGAAAGGGAAATGTGGTTCATCAACGGGAAAAATAATGGAAGGAGCCTTAGCCGTTAGTAGGAATGATGATGTGGGGCTAACGATAACGGTGTAAGAATGCTTCCTCTTCCAGCACACACGAAGCATCGTTTACAACAATCTGACGTGGTCTTTTTCAAGCCTCTGTCCGCATATTTCAATCGAAAATGTGATACGTGGATGCGAGAACATCCAATGAAATTTAGTCAAGTTTATCATAAATTTCAAACCAAAGGGCTAATAAAAAGCAAACACAAACATCTCCTGCGCAAGAGTAAAC
Organism: Uloborus diversus; assembly: GCF_026930045.1. Lineage (NCBI taxonomy): Eukaryota > Metazoa > Arthropoda > Arachnida > Araneae > Uloboridae > Uloborus > Uloborus diversus. The sequence goes on from NC_072731.1 coordinate 106,727,255, forward strand.
GATGTTAACATTAGAAAAGTATTGTCTCTCGGAGAGAAAAAACAACTAGCTATAAATTTGAAAATAGTAATAATAATAATACATACATAGAATACAAAAGAAACACACACACACAAAGTGATTTATCCAAAAATGACACGCAAGAGACCGAGTTATTTGAAGATGAAAGACTTCCAGACAATTAGACGAGGTGTATCGCGCATCTTTTTTGTTTGTATCTCGCACAACAGTACCACCAACCTGCGTGAGTTCAGAAAAAGTATTTTCAACTGTAGAAAAGTTGAGCACGAAAGGGAGTTCCAGGTTTAGAGACAATTCAATAGATGTGTTATGTAGTTTACTATTATTGATTTTTATTAGGGCATTTGTTCCTTCATTTTATATTTTTTTACAATACGTTTTCATAAATAATACAATTTTTGCACAAAATTATGAAATGTAGCAAGAAACAATATGTTTATAAGCATTTTTTTAGAAATTTAGAATACCGTTAATCATAATGGTATTCCGGGTATCACGTTTTAAAAATACCGAATAGTGGTATTGAATTTTTGGTCCGATATTGAAATGCCTAATCATATTATTTATTAAGGAGTAAAAGAGAGCTTGTTTTACAGACGGTACATATATTTCTAATGTTTTGCTGACATTTAAAACATTCATTCATACAATGTTGTTCCAGAAATTCACTTTCAATATTCTATATATTTTAATAACCATCAGAATGTCCAAACTAAAAGTTAATTTGCATAAAAATAAAAAGTTCGTACTCAACTATTGAAATCGTATTTCATAAAGCTTATCTTTCGTAATAGTAAACTAGCTCTTATATTTATGTATTGGAATATCTCAAAATGTTGTTTCTCGAGTCAGAACCGGTAATATAAATTCCTTCACATTGAGAGCCAGTTTAAGCAATGAATATTTCTGTTTCATTATGTTCAAACTCTTTTATTGAGTTTTAGATTATAACGATGAAAAATGTATGTAAATTAAGTACTTTGGCATATAATAAGAAAGAGCATTTATGTATTTCTCCTAGTTCTATATTGTAAAAGATTCAGTTCTTAAAAAAATGTTTTCATTAAAAGTAAACTAAAGCCAAGTTTTTGAAAAACGTAAGAAGAAAAAAAAAACTTTTCTGAACAATTCTTACTGTCTCAAGTTATCGAATTACACCCTCTTTGCGTTTACAATCAATTAGACAGTTAATGTAGATAGGTACTTTGGAAGAGTAGCGTTTTAAGCATTATTAATTTTAATTGCTTAAAGGTTAAAAACTGCTTTTCTCGGAAAGCAATTCAAGCCACAGTTTTTAAGGGGACATACGGCTATTAATTTCGAAAATTTTGTAATTTTTGGGAAAACAATATATACATTGTTCTCCAGTCTTTCCCGAATAATTTAAAACAAATCGTTTTGAAAAGTTCCTGTATTTAAGAAAACTATGAGGGAAAAAGTATTAGCTCGTTTAGGTAATTTTGCTGCAAAAAATATTTTTAAAGCCCTTTTCTCAAAATGTGTTTTTTTTTTTTTTAAAAATATTGCACGCATAAAAACGTTAAAACTAAGAAATACTTTTACATGGCAGTTTTACAGAACATGTATAATGCTTTGTTTTCAAAAGTGAACCACAATTTGTGTACAATTTCTTACCTAAAAAAATTTGTAGGATATAAAAAAGATGAACTTTTGATCAATTTTTGACACTTTAATTTGAATTACCATATAAAATAGAAATTCTACACAAATGTAAATAAAGAAAACTAGTTCAGTTTATTAAACTGATATTTCGAATTATTTAGAAAATAAAAATATTGTGTCATGACTAATATTTTTTCTGTAATCGTGCGCACAAGGAGACTAATGCAATTTTCATCATATATTTTTGCTCATGCTAATTACGTAGACCAAAATTTGGGTTCAATAAACTAGAGGCATTAAAATTAAAAACATACATTTTTCTAGAAAAGGAAAATTAGTGTATCAAATGTACTCTTCAACCAATAGTGTATCGAATTTGACTGCTTTTTTAGCCATTTCTGAAAGGTTTAGGAGTCTTATGTACCTTTAAAAGAAAGAAAGACACTTATCAAGAAAGCTTTTGCAAGCTAGAAATGATTTAATTCAACCCATTTGCATTGTCAATGACATCCCCATGTATTTTAGAATATATGAATAAAACAAATACTTACTATCGTCATCATAATCAAATGCATAAGTGAAACAGTTCTGTAGTTGGGATAAAAGAATCATGATGAAAAAAACTTGATGTAGAGAACGAAAATCCATTGTATATTTTGAAAATCATCCAGTGTTTCACCTTATTCTTGAAAGCATAGGAATTTTTAGCAGTAATCCGTGTTGTTTAGTCCGGAATTGAAGCAACAATTTTTACATAGTGCTAATACACCTTCAACAGTATTCCTAAAAATTTTATCACTAGAAAGAAAGCACTTTGTCAGAAGTTTCAGCAATAGATGAATGGAAGTTTAGCAGCGGAACTCGACTTTCGCGGTCTCAGAGACTTCCGGATGTCCTGCCGGAAGTCATTGTGTGACAACAAAGAAAAGGAGAAAAGTTAGATATCGAAAAGAAAGTTACGCTTTTAGCCTTCTTCTAGAGTGTTTAGGAGTTAAGCTATTCAATAGTTTCTTTTTTCCAATAAACGCTTCTGGAAGATCACTCGTTTATGTTTTGACATCGATTGATTAGCGCGAATTATTAACCGGTTATCATTAATTTAAAATTGTAGTTTTAAGAAAGTGAATTTTTGAGAAACATATCGCAATTGAAAGTTCATATGGAAAATACCTGAAGATATGATGAAGTCTCTTTTAGTCTTTTCAATTTTTACTTTTAATTACGTTGTGTCATTTTTCTTCTTATATTTTAGCATACATATCCGACGTTTTTGCAAAGTGCAATTAGTCAGTTAGTGCTTCCTTTTCTAGTTCCACATGGATTTTATGTATATATATATATATATATATATATATATATATATATAAAGAGATAACTTTATCTCCTCATTACAAAATAAATTATTTCTGAAACATAAATTGTTTTAGTGTGATGCATTTTGAAAAAAAAAATAACGCGGCTAATCTTTAAAACATTTTAACAAAAAAAAAGGAACTTATCAGTACCACTACAAAATAAGAAGTAACGTAATTAATCGTTATATTTTTTCTGAGTGTATTGCATTCGGTTTGGCCTCACACATATTTAGTATTTATACTTCATAAATGAATGGCTTTACTAACATACTATTTCAAGAAATTGTCGCTCATACATGATTATAAAATTATTTTTAACCCTTTGAACAATTTTTTTCAGGAATTAATGTTTTTAAATTTGTAGAATATTGTTCAAAATATTTCACTGATATATTTAAGTAAGAACTATTTTTAAATCCTCAAAATAAACTTATTTATGTTTTAACTGACTATGTTTACAGCGTATTCATAAACATGTTAGAATTACTTCTATATTGTTCATTGGTTGAGTAGTACCGTAGTGCATTCACTTTTAAAATAAATATTACCTTTGCAATTAATTATTGCTAGAATTTGCATGGTTGTAAGTTTTAATCCTCTCAATTTTGTTCATATCAAGCAAAATTTAAAAAAAAAATATTTTTCCTTATTCTGTTCATAGCCAATCTTCAATAAGCATTTTTTTCCTTTATAAAAATTAAGCAGTTTATTTATTACCAAAACTGAAACCAAATTATAACGTTCTATGTAGAGCTCGTGAAAATATTGTGACAGTTTAGATTTTCTGGTATTCAGTTTAAAATTATTTTCATACCATGGGGTACGTTGATTTGTACGTTGATCCGTAAGTGTTTTTATAAAAATAATGTTTGATATTATAAATAAAAAAAATATTTCTAAACAAATATTTTTCAACTTAAAATAAAATTTCAGTGCAAAGTTGTGAAAAAAAAGAACTTGTGGTATGTCCGTGAGTTCATTTCACCAGGGCTGTGGAGTTAGCAGGTTAATGAGACTCCGACTCCGAGAATTTTAGAAACCCCGACTAAAGCTCCAAGTCTTGAGAATTGTAAACCTTCGACTCCCGACTCTGACTCAGGCTTCTTTACCCAAAAATCAGTCCAATTCCGACTCCGCAAGCCTACATCCCCCACCCCAACCCCCAACGAAATAATTTTAAAAGAAAGTTCCTCGGCATTTTTAGGTAATGTTTTTTTTTTTTTTATTTAGCATATGGTCGTGATAAAGCTATGCGTATAAAATGCGTCCATTGGAGAAAAAAAAATCAATGATAAAATTCACGAAAAATCTTTAGTTTGCTTCTAAATCTGATGCAGACGATCAACTTTTATCAAAATTTATAACCAACACTTGGTCAGAAAAAGTTTGCTGAAGTAATGTGCAATTGACTCTTGAAATATTTGTGCGGTTGCCGCTTTTGCGATTTGGTTTTGAAGTTAAATATTTGAGCCGAAATAAATCACACTGAATAAAACTTAGCCTAAGAGGTTTAAAGATGTGCAACCAAAAAATCGCAATGTATTGAACGTATGAACTTCCATTACTCTGAAACTTTAACAGATCCTTCTTTTCTACTATTACAGTATCTAGCAAATGTTTTATCCATCTTTTAAAGAAACGATGTTGAAAATCATAAGAAGTAAGGAATTTTAAAAACATATGACTTAATAAATATTTTATCAATTGCAAAAGAACAGGTGAAAGAAATGTAGAAGATAGAAATAAGTTCAGTAACTGAATAAAGTTTGATGCTTCGGAAGAAACTTCCAATTAAAATATAGTATTTTTTCTTGGTGGAAAAAAATAGTCGATATTTGTTTAAGCAAATATTTGGTTAAGCAATACAGGGTGTCCGAAAAGTTCTTGAAACATTTTATAAAAATCATAGAAAATCAACAAATTGTCTTGTGAATATGAGGTTTGTCCAAGAATACTTTCCAGATTCACGAATAATATATTTTTACGAGGTCATGAAACAATGGTGCCCAACCTTTTTTTGTACCTTTGAGCCGCAACTCATATTAAAATGAAACTCGCGGGGCAGACCGCATAAAAATTATACGAAAATTTAAACGTATAAACATGAAAAAGCATTGAAAAGGAAGGAAAATTACAATATTGCAAACCAAGAAATGTTTCCATTACTACAATAAAGTCCCAATTATCAGTGGTCAGTTTATCCGTGGTTAGGACTATCCGCAGGTCTTTTCACTATTTTTTTAAACGCCATTAAATGTTTTTTAAAGTTATTATTGTGTTATTGTTCGTTTTTAGCTTTTACGTATGCATATTTTTTACATTCAATGTTAGTAAATGGAATGCAGCAATGTTTTTAGCTATAATTTAAATGTATGTGTGAGTGTTATTCATATTTTTTTAACTGTTTTGTATACAGTAGTATCGTTTTTTAACTATCATTCGGATTATCCACGGTTTTCGCCTGTCCGCGGTGACAGGCAGTCACCCTATTTTGCGGATAATCGGGAGCTTACTGTATGTGTTTATTTTAGCAAAAAAAAGTTTAAACCTGGCGTTTAAAAAAACAATTTATGACCATTTTATCCTTAAATGTGCAGCAGTCATTTAAAAAAAAAAAAGATGATGATTGGTTGTTTTGGAAGTTTCTCGAGCATAGTTTTCGACTCGGGAACAGAAAAACACGCCAAATGGATCAAATTCACGAGACTATTGTGGCCGTAGGTAGAGCCTCACTGTCATAAAAAAAAACAGTGAAGCACCGTTTATACGTTTTTGAAGAGACTGTATAAAAAAGGGGTACAAATGAAAAAAACGAAAATAGGTATACGTCAATATGTAATAGACTCTGCAGAGACCAATTTTAAAAATGTATAGTTGAAGGGTTTGGGGCAGAAATGTGACAAGCCAAAAGGAATGACTTTTCGGTCAAATATTTTGTTTCTCATAACTAAAATTGAAATAAACATGACAGTGGATTATGTCATTTGGAGACAAACATATTTAGTGTCAGTATTCCAGAATATAGAATGTATAATAGTTTTGAAAAATTTTACGCATTTTTTTTTTTTTTTTTTAATAGTTTGGAAGCCAGCCTGCTGAAAAATTCACATCATGTGGCATATCAGGTTCTTGCCCCGAGCCCTTCAATTGATAAAAGCGTATAAAAGAGAACGTATCAACGGTGCTTCACTGTATTCGTGAACCTTTGACTAATTAATGTGGTAACAGCACATTCATACTACAATTGAAGTACATAGAGGCAAAGGGATGCAAGTGGCAAATTTAAAAATTTGGAGATAACCAGTACAAATGGTAGGTGAACCCTTCCTCTATCTTAGGGCAAGAGATAGTACTAGTAGCCTTGGTAGGTGCTGCTTTGCTGTACAACATGATTTGGAAAAAAATTAAAAAAATCAATGAAATCCTACCTAGGATCTGATGTTTAAACACGTTTTACTCTAAACTTAAAATAGTCCACTTGCATCCCTTTGCTTCTCACTGCCTCAATTTGTTGTTTTTCTATAAATTTTATTCGTCAAGGCATTTTCGGACAACTGTATCTTTAATACTTCTGATGCTTTATGAGTATAATTAGTTATTTTTTTTTTTTTTTTGTCATTCAATGCAAAAATATGCAGTCTTTCTTTAAATAAAGAAATTGATTTCTTAGATTCATTGCAGAAGTAATGGTAATCATTTAAAAAGTCTAGCGCTAGACTTTCAATTTTTTGAAACATTCTTGTCATTTCATTTCTACTATACGCAAAGATAAATATACAAGTAACTATAAAGTATTTAGTTTCAATTTTACACCGTCAGCCACTACAATATGAAAAATGAGTTAAATAGCTTTCCTCTTTTGAACTCTTTACGCGCCACATTTTACTGTTTGCACTTGCATACCCTGTAAAGCAAATAAAATCATAATCGGTGACTCTTCCCCCTTCCTGAAATTTGTTAACCTATCTTATCAGTTGATAATCGCATACATGTTAGCGGGTAGTTGGAGGACATTAAATTCTTTATTTTGGGCTATTTGTCCCTTGAAAGCTCTGAAATTGTTTTGAGAAAGGACGGTTTGCTCTTATCTGGGAAATTGGCTTGAACTCTGATTTGTCCACTCAGGCGGAGCGGAAAAGAGATAACAAAAGGCAGCTTCCGGCCCTCTCGTCTGGAAATTACGATAGGAAACTGCATTTTGCTCCCAGAGGAAGGAAAATGTTGAGAAATCTCTGTACAAAAATATTGAATATTTTATTTCTTTTACTCAAAAGAATCACTGAAATGGTGTCTATATTTTCTGCTTTAAAGTAAAAAAGGAAAAAAAGAAAAAAAAGTTAAAGCACTAAGAAAATAATTATATCATCGTACTTTTATTACTCTAATAAAACATGGATATTCATTTTTTTAAGTAATTATAAAAACGTAAAATTCTCGTAATATTATAAAGTACGGTGCTCAAAAACTTGACTTATAAATCTATAACGAAATACCGTATGTTGAGGTTTTATTATTGAGTAGGTCGTTAATCTCTGAATTTTTACACTAAATAGGAGTAAACGAAAGTATAAAGTAAATAGAAAAAATTCTATTGCCACCCTTGTGGAAATATTTTTACATAAATTGTTGGCGAGTGACGACTAGGTAACATGTAAAAAGAAAACATGATAAGCACGAAACAAATAATTATGTCGTTACACTTTTAGCACTCCAATAAAACATGGAGAAACTTTTAAAAGTAATATAAACGAGATGATGTGTGCATCACATGACTTCCTTTTCCTCCAATTTAAAGATAATAGTGCCTCGGAGTGAGCAAAAAACCCCTTTAAATACTTTCATTTCAAGTTTGTTGCGAACCAAAGCAAAGAAAACATTTTATACGGATAAATTTTCCCAATAATGGCGGTTTTAATGTGATTCAATGATTAACTCTCTAAATCTCTAAATACGGCCAAATTGAAACCAGATTAAAAAAAAAAAAAACGCCAAATTCGTCGACAAAACTTGGCGACCAAAAGCTTGGCAATATATTGACAAGTGTTTGCCAAATTATAGCACCGCTTGAGTTTACATTGAAATTAAAATGATTTTACCCCAAAAAGGTGTAAAGATCTCCTTTGGAACATCCGAATGCAACCAAAAGAGAAGGTGCGCAACTAGACCCCACTTGGAGTCTATGTGCCAAATTTCAACTTTCTAGGACGTACCGCTCTTGAGTTATGCGAGATACATACACACATACGCATACATTAGGACGTCACGAGAAAATTCGTTGTAATTAACTCGGGGATCTTCAAAATGGATTCTTCAGGGATCTATACGTTCTTAAGGCATGTATCCACGTGTGGTCGGGTTGGAAAAAAAAATCAATATTCATTCGGGAGCGAGCAAAATGGATATTAAGACCGATTTTTGAGTGAAATTTTTTCGCGAATACAATACTTTCTTTTTTGTAAAAGGAAGTAAAAAGTAAAATGCTCAAAAAATTGACTTTTAAATCAATGACGAAATACCTGTATGTTGAGGCTTTATTATTGACTAGCGGGTTATTTTCCGCAATTTAAAATGTTTCGCCAAATAAACAGTACTACAGTAAAAAATTTATAAAAAACAATCAGAACTGAATGATACGACAAATCAAATTATTTACTTAGATAAGTAACTATCTTCAACTATAAAAACAGATACAAATGTTGAAGACATAAGGAAAACAAAACCCAATAGAAAAATCCTGCAAGATCAAATTATGTGACTGAATATCTAAAAAAACTGATTCAAAAGATCAGTTCGCTAAACCACAGCAATTCCACAATAGCGTAGCCGTCCACGCGTCTGAGGCGCGCGGCATGGTTCCCTGCAGCTGTTGACACTGTCGGTCAACGCCCTCTCGATGAGTTAACTTACCCCGCCATCTATTAGGAGTTCAAAAAACTGAACAATTAATTAAACATTCAATTTTCAATTACAAATATTTCGGTCAACCTGATCAAAAACAAAAAAAAAAGCCTACAGCCTTCCTCAATAAATGGACTATTCAACACAAAAATAGATTTCAATTCGAACCAGTAGTTACTGAAATTAGCGCGTTCAAACAAACAAACTCTTCAGCTTCGAGATTTTAGGCGCAGTTGAAGTAAACGAGAGAATGGGGTAAACAAAAAAAAACTACACTGGTGCTATTTATGATCATGCTTGTGTGTTTCAAATTTTGGATGGTTACTTGTTTTGTATTGTTTCAATGTATGTGCATACCAAATTTAATTAAATCGGTCCTGCAGTTTTGGAGATAGTTGACCAAATCTGAAAATTATCATAATTTCTTGCACCAATTCATGTTACTACTACCCTTGAGGTGATTTCTGAAACTAAACTGTTGGTAAGTGACAGTTAGATAACACGTGAAAGATATTCTGATAGTTCCACGTGTTTCTGAATAATAGTGTAGGCGTCATCATTGTTTGAAGAAAACACTGAAATATGTTGTTGTTTAAAGATTATTGATCTTAACTTCTACTCTTCTGCAGGTCTTCACATCGTCGCCTCAGAACAATAGTAAGATATCTAATCCCAGAAATAGCACTAAGATATCTTACTGTTGCTCTGAGGTGACGATATACATTGAACCTGGTTTGAACTAGTTTTGTCATTTGGAAAGCTACCAAAATATTTAGTTGCGAATTTCACCTTTCTTGCTATTTTTTATGTGGAATACAAGTGTTTTCCTTTACTTCATACTCTGGGTTAAAAAAAAAGCACAGCTAATTTTTTTAGTCTTCCGAAGATTAAATTTTGCTGTAAATTATCCTTTTACATAAATTCCGCACATACTTAAAAATTTTCTGTGTTTTTTCTTTTTAAATGATGTCAATGACCCTACATACATTTCACCGTTCCTCTATTATCCAAAACAAAAATTTAAAATGTGTGCTTCTTTTTATTTATTTTCAGAAATCTGTTCGAATTAACACACATAACAAGAATTTCTGTCCAGAACTAAACGAACCTACTTTACTGTGTATCAATACCATCTGATCAACATTCTCAAAATGAGCTAAAATTTTAAATTATTTCAAGCATAATTTAATAACTTTTTGAGCTGATTTCTTAAATTAAAATATGCCTTGCTCATGCAAAGAAGTGGATGCGTAAAAATAAATAAGCGAACAATAAATGTAGTAGCACCTTTTACATTTTTTTTTATATTAAGCAGCTAATATATTATTTATCATTAAAAAAGTCTGTAATCGCTTTCAAAAAGAATTAAAATAATAAACTCATTGAAATAAACACATATAAAAAATCGTTTGTTTTTCCCCAATTGCCAAAACATATTATAAAAAAAGAGAAAATGTACTTTTAAAAATAAGCAAACAACAATAAAATATCAACTTAAAGAAATTATCAAAACAAAAATCGTCTGCGCTTATCTTTATGTTCAAACATAAAAGACTCCGGATTTTTCCCCCAAAAACTGAATACATGAATTAAACCTTTAGAGTGAAAGTAAAAACAAATCATATCAACAATACTTTTTCATAGTAAAGATCATGGCTGCGGAGTCATATCAATCTTACTTGAGGGTTAAGAAGTCAGAGTCGGGAGTCTTAAGATTTTTGATTCAAAGACATCGGTCACTCTCTCTCAAAGCCCGCAACTATGCTAATGTGAACGGAGTTGGAGTCAGACTTGGACTTATTTTTTGATAAAGGTGTCGGAGTCGGGGTCTAAAACTTTAAAATTCTAAGAATCAGAGTAAGGCATTTACCCGTCGTGTCTAATTATTTGCCAAAGCTACGGAGGGAGAGTCGGAGCCTGGCTAATTTTCGGAGACAGGAGTCGGAGTTAGAGTCGACGAATCTAAAATTCTAAGAGTCGGAGTCGGGAGTTGGTCGTCAAGAGCTGCTTCTAACAAAGTTTGTTCAAAGTAAATTTGCCCCTATAAATTTGGAATTTATATTTACCTTGAATTTCCCTGTAGGCGCTAATGTTAAGATTTTTTTTTTTTTTTTGAACTGTTCAAAATTGATTGAAAAATTGTTCAAATTAAAAGGTGCAATTTGGGAATGAGGTGTCCTTGCCGAGATCTTTCGAACAAAAAAAAAAGTTGGTTTTAATCGGACCACTAGCTCAAAAGTTATTGGGGGGGGGGGGGGACTGCAGTCAGACTGACCAACAGGCACATTTTCTCCATCTGAAGATGCCTTACTTTTCAATTTTTTATTTTTCGATATTTATTTAATTATTTATTATTTTTGACCTTGTTTTCTTTGTTTTGTTTTCAGTGATATTTTTAAGATGCATTAATAAGCCTTCTTCCATGCTTTTTTTTTTTTTTTTCTTTTTCTTACTTTCACTGGGAAAGTAGGCTTAAAATGGTTGACCACATTAAAATAGAATTAAATATCCATTCCGGAATACTCTTCTATTATTTTTTGAGGGGGGAGGGAAAACAGAATATTTTTAGCCATTAACTATTAAAATGTCCAAGATTAACTTCAAAAGAAGCACTTACAAAAATACTGCATTTTCTAAAAATTCTGTCCTTATAAAATGAACTAAACAGCTTAGAAAATAATAATATTAACTAATCACCGAAATCATGTAAAATATTCAGTCAAATCACTAGTCTTTTCCTCCCACTTTGTACTATTCACTCTTCTTTCTCCTTAAAAACAGTTAAAAAATTTTATCACAAAAAGATCACATAAAAAGATGTTTAAACTAAGTTAAAACTATTTTAATCTTAATGCATGTAATATATTGTTAATGAAGGAAATAAGAAGGTGATTAAGTCTTTGCAAATTTATCAGTTGCTTAGACATTACCTTGCGTACTACAAATAAAGTTAGTAACATAACTTCGAAACATTAATTTAAAGGACATTTAATGAGTCATGTAGTTTTCAATTGCGACATAAGCAGTTTTAAAGTAATTATGAGTAATTACGCTTTAGTTTCCACGGAATGCCTGTATAATTAAACGTTCGCGGAGGAAACTTTTTTTTCTGTAAAATTTGCTAGAGTTCAAATCATTTCGAAGAGTTTGACCTTTAGAAATTGCTGCTGAGAGATTATTTAGTTGTTTATGGCTTAAAGAACCATATGACTTTTAGGGCTTGCTAAAACGTAATTCTGTTCTGCATAAAAAAATAAAAATTTCTAAATGATAGGTATTATAAGTAAAACCAAATACAAAGTTACAGAAATATACATACTAATTAGTTCCAAACATTTTAGACTTTTGACAATTGATCTGTTGAAAAACGTTTCATCAACTTCGGAATTATTTTATGTAAAGCTCGAAGATTTTTCAAATTTATAATTATGCATAGATTAGAGTCAACCTTTGCTTATTAAATTCTTAAAAAATGTACTTTTAAGAAATTTCTAAAATTACCGATTGATGTGTAATACAATGTCCCATAATAACTTACGAATTTTTTATGACTCATACATATTTTTAGGGGTTTGAATACTTTTCAGGATATAATTTAACAAGATCAGAAAAAGTAAAATTTCTATATTTTTTTCATGTTTTTAATGCAAGTCTTAAGTACCCAAATGTCATTCCTACACTTGTCCCTACTGTTAGTAAAAAATATATCAAAATTACTTCTAAGCAAACAAACAATGTGTTCACATTTTTGTGGTTTTTATTTCAAAACATTGTTTTATTTAAATTCAAAAAAAAGTTCGAAATTTAATTTTTTTATAAAAGTTTGTTAACTTAACGAGTTTTAATTTTATTCCCAGCCGTTGATGTCATTCCCTCACAACACCAATTTCTCTCCCGGAATCGTAACTAAACAAATTGCTTTGAGCAAAAAGTGTAGCAATTAATAGCTGGAAATCCAGAAAAATATTGCAACATGTTTGTGTCTTTGATCTGTATGAAATTATTACTTAGAATATATATGAAAGCAAAAAATTAGAAAAGGGTTTTTGCACATATGTCATTCCCTCACATCTGTTTTCACATTAAAAAAATAATAAAACTGCATGAAAACAACATGATCATAAGTTGCTCCCCAGTTTGAGAATATTTGTATGCAAATAAACTCAAACATTAGTTATTTATAACAAATAGAATCTAATTTTAATGAATTCGTCATTCGCTATTAGCAAGGGAAGGACGCTTAAGTGAGTACAGCTAAAGGTAAAATGCTATTAAAAAAATGCTTTTGCTTAACAGGACCAATATTTTTTCCATAAAGCCCTTACATATTTTTACCCCTAAAAGAGGCATTATCTGATTCCACCCGCTTTAATTTTTCTGAACTTAATAGGCTCAAAATGACTGTTTTTATGAAAATGACCCAGCAAATTGCTTATAACCAACCATCTATCATTCAGCGAGACTTTAGTGCGCAAAGAATTAACTTTTATCTTGATTTCGACTGATTCACGTGATGAATTTACGTCAGATTGATTTCGTGGATACAATTTTGACCACGTGACAGGTCGAAAACATTTGGAAAAGAAGATCGGGTAGAACGAGAATCGCCCTGAATCCGATTACGGGAGAATTAATGTACATAAATCGAAACAACACACGGTCTGCAACGCTCTTCGTAATATTGCCGATTATACGTAGCTCTTTTTATTGCAAATTAACTATATAATTACGAAAATGTACTTATTAAAGACAGTTTCTAATAAAAGATATAAAAGCAAAACTTGTTCAATGCAAATCAAATTAAGTTTTCATAAGTTCTAAAATAATAAATTTTTCTTATATAGCTTAATGTTGGATTAGATTAACATTTAAAATGCCGGACAACATTTCAAATTCATAGCTGGTACTTGTCGAGAAATTAGCAAAAATGTTAAGTTTTGAAGTTGTCCCAATTACTTTTCACTGTACAGTATGTCGTCGCCTCAGAGCAACAGTAAGACTTCTAATCCCAAGAAAAACAGTAAGATATTCTGCTGCTGCTTTGAGCACGGGATATAGGGGAGGGTGACTCAAAGCGGGTAGGCCTTTCATATGCCCCCGCTCCATGGTGTGTAAGTGGCGTTGCATACGTATGTCGTGAACGGTGATTACGTGATCACCCTCGAGTTTTAATCAGTCCCTGCGAAGCAGTAGTGTAGCGACATGGCACAACAAAACTTAAAATTAAAAAAAAAAAAATGACATGTTTCTTTTAAAAAATGAAGTTTCGCAACTTGTGATTATTCAAAGACCAGCTTATTTTTACTTCCTTTTATAAAAAAGGAAGTATTGTATTCGCGAAAAAAATTTCACTCAAAAATCGGATTTAATTTCCATTTTGCTCACCCCCGAATGAATGTTGAGTTTATTTTTCAACTCGACCACACTTGGATATATGGCTAGGAACGTACAGACACCCGAAATAAAATTCCTAGTGAGGTCTAGTTGTGCACCTTCTTTTTTTGGTTGCATTCGGATGTTCCTAAAGGGGTCTTTTACACCTTTTTTTTGAGGGGGGGGGGGAAATCATTGTTAATGTCAATGCAAACTCAAGTGGTGTTGTAATTTATTAAACACTTGACGATATATCACCAAGCTTTTGGCCGCCAAGTTTAGTCGCCCACTTGGCAAAATATTTGGCGATTTTTTTTTTAAGTCTGGTTTTAATTTGGCCAATGTTGATAATATTTAAAGAGTTAATCACTGAATCACTTTAAAATTGCCTGTAATGGGGAAATAAATCTGTAAAACGTTTTTTTGCCTCGGTTCGCAAGAAAATAGAGGCGAAAATATTTGGTGTTTCCTTGCTTCTCCAAGGCGCAAATATCATTAAATTGGCGTAAAAGGAAGTCATGTGATGCGCACATCAGCTCGTTTAGATTTAAGTTTATAATTATTGAAATGAACGAGCTGATGAGTGCATCACATGACTTCCTTTTACTCCAATTTAATGTCATATTCTCATTATTGGCAGTTTTAATGTGATTCAATAGTTTACTTTCTAAATATCACCAACAGTGGCCAAATTGAAACCAGATTTGAAAAAAAATAAAAAAAAATCGCCAAATTTGTAGCCTAGTTGGCAACAAAACTTGGCAACTAAAAGACTGGCGATATATCGCTAAATTATAACACAACTTGAGTTTACATCGAAATGAACAATGATTTCCTGCCAAAAAGGGGCAAAAGATCCCCTTTGGATCATTCGAATGCAACCAAAAAAGGAGGTGCACAACTAGACCCCACTAGGAATCTACGTACCGAATTTCAACTTTCTAGGACATTCCGTTCTTGAGTTATGCGACATACATACACACATATGTACATACATACCTATATACAGACGTCACGAGAAAAGTCGTTGTAATTAACTCGGGGATCGTCAAAATGGATATTTCGGGTGTCTGTACGTTAGTAGTAAGAGCCGCGGTATAAGGGTCAGAAGGAGGGAAACAACTCAACAGTGGGAAGGGGGCGTGGTCCTCCGCCATCTTGGATGATCACGTGATCATCTTGAAATCTTTCAGGAGGGGTATTTTCGGATGACGTCATTTTGCGTCAGTTATTTTCTTTAAATTTTTTGAATATTTAATTTCTTGATTATTAATTTTCTTAATTATTTAATTTCTAATTATTTCTTAATTATTTAATTTCTAATTATTTACTGAACGTGATTCATGAGTGTAATCTAAAATGCTACGGCCGGGAATCGAACCCTCGGCCTCTGGATTACGAGCTTTGCATGCTAACCACTAGACAAGACAAGTTATTTCCAATGGAGGAAAATAAAGTGTTAAATGGAAACTCATTTCTGGCGCCATCTATCGGGGAACATCTCTGAACGGATAGTCACAATTTTATTCAGTGCTGATGGCGCCATCTAGTGATGTTAAAAATGTTTAATTGTGAATTCTTATTTTAAAAAAAAATATATTTTTGGAAGGAATAATGCTTCGCTGTGAATTAAAATTTTATGGAGTGGATTTGAACTCGTGACATAAAGATTCTTCAGTCGGCGGTATGGTCAACGCATTAGACCGCTCGGCTGAAGAATCTTACAAAGAAGTAGCAATTTAAAGTTCATATACTCATACAGGGGATAATTTTTCAATTAAATGCTGAAAGTCAAGAGTAGATGAGTCAGACAAAGGAATTTTAATGACAAAGAGCCTAATCAAAGCAACGTGATCTAATAAATCCTTCAGAGAGAGATAAAATATTTATTTTTGCTTTTAAGAAGAGTGATTGCTACATGATTAAGAAATTTTCTTGTTTAAATTTGTTCCAAACAGGATGACAAATTCAATGAGACTACGTCACAAGTCTCAATTACTGGACGAATCAGAGTTCAGATTTTTATCAGCTTATCTGAGCAATTCTAGCTTTATTTCAGTAAAGACATCAGTTTGAAGTGTTCTGCTGTCGGGTTCACTAGACGTTTACACCATGAGCTTCAAGGGTCAGAAACGAAAATGCGACAGTACAAGCAACGCTGCCAAGTCGGCAAAATTTGACGAAATGAAAGTAAGTATTGCTCCTTTATTCGTTTTTGAAAATAAGAATAGTGTATTTGTTTGAAAGCTTCATGATTTATTCTAATTTTCTATTGCAGCCGGGAAACCCATTTTTGGAGAAGGACGTGCCAGAAGGACTTTTTCCGATTGGAGAAGAGGTGTTCGTGTATCCCAATACTTTCCAGAGCAACGTCAGCCTGCAGATACGAAAATTTCACAAATATGGAGAAAAGTACTATCCGACGAAGGAAGGGATCTCCTTGCGGCCTTGGTGGGCTACAGATATCATAGGAAGGAAATCAGTGCCTCAAACCAAGCAACAACTGCGTACGGTATTTGAACATGAACTCACCATCGAGAGCAATGACTTTGCTCATTTCAAATTCACGCGTTTAGCACCAAATGGAGAGCCCCGATCAATCACACTATCGGCAGAGCAATGGACTGAAATGATCCGACAACAAAATGCTATTACGAATGCGTTGCTAGATCATGTATTCCGTGAAATGGATTTTTTGAACGCGTACAGTACCATAACGAATACCACAGTAGCAAAAAGCACCTTGCCTGCTTCGTTGATACAAGTTTGGGTACGCATTACCTTTACAACGTGCTAGAGAGTGTTCTGTGTAAAATGTTCAAAGATAAGGGACTTAAAGATCCCGAAATGTTAGCTGAAGAACTGCATGGGAATCGCATTGAGAATTTTAATTCTCTTGCACTAGCTATGGACGTTTTAGAAATGGCTGAAGAATTTCGGGAAAATTTGTGGGAAGACCCAACATTTTTGTGTATGAAGCCCGCAATGTATGTAAATGAACATTTTTTAAAACATGTGGAACTAAACAAAGTTCTGTCTTCTGTCCGTGAAAAACTATGTCCAGCAGACGCATTTGAGTATTTTGAATAAAAATGTTAATGAAAAAAAAATTGTACACAAATGTAATACAAATTTGATATTATGTATGTAAATTGCTTTAAAAATAAAATGTCATTGCTAAGAAAAAACTGTGCCGTTATTGTAACATTTTTCAAGAAGGAAAAAAGAAGTTCTGCATTAAAAAAAAAAATATTGTTGCATTTTAATAACACATTCTCGGGGGGGAATATATACGAAATACATTGCTTATACTAAATTTTGTCTTTGTTGTAATATTTTGAAAGAAAAAAAATTATTCTGCATTGAAAAAAAAAAAAACTTTACAAACAACTCAGATTAAAACTTTGGAAAAAATAATATGTTTGTTAAAATACAATAAAACTATGATTTAGTTTTCTGGATTGTAGAAATGAGGCAGTAAAATAAAAGTTATATCAATACGTTTTTCAAAATTTATAATTTTCTCTTAGTATTTTCCCTTATATCCGACTTAAATGAAGCGTGTGATGCCTCGGAAGCAAAGGGGAGGAGAACGGTTCTAGTTCTGTGTATTGTTTTCAACACATTGACATGTTTAAGCTTTACTGTTCTAATTTTAGCCTTTTCTTAGTATTAGTCGAAGTCCTTGGCATGTACTAATCTATTGAAATATCACAAAAATTATATTTTCATTCAGACTTAATTACAAAACCGTACAATGAGACGAAGAAAGCATCGACAGTATAAGTATTACTTACAAGAAAGTGCATATAGAAAGATATGAAAGAGTGATGTCGAAGTCTAATCCATCAACTATATTCAACAACACAATAAAAACACAAGTTTCTTTTAAAATGATAAACATCATTTATTCACACACAGTAAAAAACAATTAAACAAACTTACACCTTTAAGTAAAACTCTTCAAAACTTTCAAGCATATTCTTAACATCGATTACATTGAATAAATCAGACACAAAACATTTTAAACATGGACTGTCAACATTCAGAGTAACGAACTCACGAGCCAAGGCTTCCCAATTAACATTATAAAGAGCCTGTTCGAAAAAAAATATTTTGGTATTGAGACTTCTAATCCTATGAAAAAGTTAAGAATGAGTGACGTTGCTGGAAATCATTCTGAAATTTTGAAGCTTGAAGTTGAACAGATGGATGCAACGAGCACGAAAATGTACATTGAGCCTACTCCCCAGCCAGATGATATGATACACTTGGGTGATAATATTTTCACTTTAGTGAGTTCTTTTCGGAAACGTACACGCGTGCAGATTAGAAGATACACATGTGGGAAAGATGGTATTCTTCGTCCAACTAAGGATGGTATTTTCTTAGAACCAGATGTGTGGAATTCGCTTATTTCAAGTCTACGTAAAAATATAAATCAAAAATTAATCGAAGACCGTGATTTCGCTTTTGTTGTAAAAAAGAACGTTTGTGTATTCAACGAGAGTGCAAATGGTAACATCTGTGTTAGTGTGCAAAGATTGTTCAAACTAAAACGAGAAGTGCTCCAGTTGATGCCAGAGAGAGTGCTACTTATGGAAAGCTAGATTGACAAATTGTGTTACGCGTCCCCTTGTATCTCACGTAGTGTCAAAGACAAACTTATGACTTGTACTCTAAAAGAGCACATCCTTTCGGAAATTGAGAAAAAATATCCCTGTGGTAGTCGATGTGATGAAATCAACACATGCACAGCACAAAGAATTGATGTATTAGCTGATTCTCTACGTAAGTGCCTATTTAATGAACTCATACGAAAAATAAACTGTCTTTCTAAAAAAGAATGCACGGATTGTAAAAATAGATTCATTTTTTACATGAGAGTGCATGAATGTGAATCATTAACAAGGGGACGAAAATTCGACACTTTTTTCGAACAGGCTCTTTATAATGTTAATTGGGAAGCCTTGGCTCGTGAGTTCGTTACTCTGAATGTTGACAGTCCATGTTTAAAATGTTTTGTGTCTGATTTATTCAATGTAATCGATGTTAAGAATATGATTGAAAGTTTTGAAGAGCTTTACTTAAAGGTGTAAGTTTGTTTAATTGTTTTTTACTGTGTGTGAATAAATCATGTTTATCATTTTAAAAGAAACTTGTGTTTTTATTGTGTTGTTGAATATAGTTGATGGATTAGACTTCGACATCACTCTTTCATATCTTTCTATATGCACTTTCTTGTAAGTAATACTTATACTGTCGATGCTTTCTTCGTCTCATTGTACGGTTTTGTAATTAAGTCTGAATGAAAATATATTTTTTGTGATATTTCAATAGATTAGTACATGCCAAGGACTTCGACTAATACTAAGAGAAAGGCTAAAATTAGAACAGTAAAGCTTAAACATGTCAATGTGTTGAAAACAATACACAGAACTAGAACCGTTCTCCTCCCCTTTGCTTCCGAGGCATCACACGCTTCATTTAAGTCGGATATAAGGGAAAATACTAAGAGAAAATTATAAATTTTGAAAAACGTATTGATATGAATTTTATTTTACTGCCTCATTTCTACAATCCAGAGAACTAAATCATAGTTTTATTGTATTTTAACAAACATATTATTTTTTCCAAAGTTTTAATCTGAGTTGTCTGTAAAGTTTTTTTTTTTTTTTTTTCAATGCAGAATAATTTTTTTTCTTTCAAAATATTACAACAAAGATAAAATTTAGTATAAGCAATGTATTTCGTATATATTCCCCCCGAGAATGTGTTATTAAAATGCAACAATATTTTTTTTTTTTTAATGCAGAACTTCTTTTTTCCTTCTTGAAAAATGTTACAATAACGGCACAATTTTTTCTTAGCAATGACATTTTATTTTTAAAGCAATTTACATACATAATATCAAATTTGTATTACATTTGTGTACATTTTTTTTTTCATTTACATTTTTATTCAAAATACTCAAATGCGTCTGCTGGACATAGTTTTTCACGGACAGAAGACAGAACTTTGTTTAGTTCCACATGTTTTAAAAAATGTTCATTTACATACATTGCGGGCTTCATACACAAAAATGTTGGGTCTTCCCACAAATTTTCCCGAAATTCTTCGGCCATTTCTAAAACGTCCATAGCTAGTGCAAGAGAATTAAAATTCTCAATGCGATTCCCATGCAGTTCTTCAGCTAACATTTCGGGATCTTTAAGTCCCTTATCTTTGAACATTTTACACAGAACACTCTCTAGCACGTTGTGAAGGTAATGCGTACCGAAACTTGTATCCAACGAAGCAGGCAAGGTGCTTTTTGCTACTGTGGTATTCGTTATGGTACTGTACGCGTTCAAAAAATCCATTTCACGGAATACATGATCTAGCAACGCATTCGTAATAGCATTTTGTTGTCGGATCATTTCAGTCCATTGCTCTGCCGATAGTGTGATTGATCGGGGCTCTCCATTTGGTGCTAAACGCGTGAATTTGAAATGAGCAAAGTCATTGCTCTCGATGGTGAGTTCATGTTCAAATACCGTACGCAGTTGTTGCTTGGTTTGAGGCACTGATTTCCTTCCTATGATATCTGTAGCCCACCAAGGCCGCAAGGAGATCCCTTCCTTCGTCGGATAGTACTTTTCTCCATATTTGTGAAATTTTCGTATCTGCAGGCTGACGTTGCTCTGGAAAGTATTGGGATACACGAACACCTCTTCTCCAATCGGAAAAAGTCCTTCTGGCACGTCCTTCTCCAAAAATGGGTTTCCCGGCTGCAATAGAAAATTAGAATAAATTATGAAGCTTTCAAACAAATACACTATTCTTATTTTCAAAAACGAATAAAGGAGCAATACTTACTTTCATTTCGTCAAATTTTTCCGACTTGGCAGCGTTGCTTGTACTGTCGCATTTTTGTTTCTGACCCTTGAAGCTCATGGTGTAAACGTCTAGTGAACCCGACAGCAGAACACTTCAAACTGATGTCTTTACTGAAATAAAGCTAGAATTGCTCAGATAAGCTGATAAAAATCTGAACTCTGAATCGTCCAGTAATTGAGACTTGTGACGTAGTCTCATTGAATTTGTCATCCTGTTTGGAACAAATTTAAACAAGAAAATTTCTTAATCATGTAGCAATCACCCTTCTTAAAAGCAAAAATAAATATTTTATCTCTCTCTGAATGATTTATTAGATCACGTTGCTTTGATTAGGCTCTTTGTCATTAAAATTCCTTTGTCTGATTCATCTACTCTTGACTTTCAGCATTTAATTGAAAAATTATCCCCTGTATGAGTATATGAACTTTAAATTGCTACTTCTTTGTAAGATTCTTCAGCCGAGCGGTCTAATGCGTTGACCATACCGCCGACTGAAGAATCTTTATGTCACGAGTTCAAATCCACTCCATAACATTTTAATTCACAGCGAAGCATTATTCCTTCCAAAAATATTTTTTTTTAAATAAGAATGCACAATTAAACATTTTTAACATCACTAGATGGCGCCATCAGCACTGAATAAAATTGTGACTATCCGTTCAGAGATGTTCCCCGATAGATGGCGCCACAAATGAGTTTCCATTTAACACTTTATTTTCCTCCATTGGTAATAACTTGTCTTGTCTAGTGGTTAACATGCAAAGCTCGTAACCCAGAGGCCGAGGGTTCGATTCCCGGCCGCAGCATTTTAGATTACACTCATGAATCACGTTCAGTAAATAATTAGAAATTAAATAATTAAGAAAATTAATAATCAAGAAATTAAATATTCAAAAAATTAAAAGAAAATAACTGACGCAAAATGACGTCATCCGAAAATACCCCTCCTGAAAGATTTCAAGATGATCACGTGATCATCCAAGATGGCGGCCATCCAAGATGGCGGAGGACCACGCCCCCTTCCCACTGTTGAGTTGTTTCCCTCCTTCTGACCCTTATACCGCGGCTCTTACTACTTACGTTCCTAGGCATATATCCACGTGTGGTCGGGTTGAAAAATAAATTCAACATTCATTTGGGTGTGAGCAAAATAGAAATTAAGGCCGATTTTTGAGTGAAATTTTTTTCACGAATACAATACTTCCTTTTTTGTAAAAGGAAGTAAAAAACGTGCCTTTGTGCAAAGTGGGTCGGGAAAAGCGGGCATAGGATTTAATCATATATTTATTTGTAATTTCTTGATTCGTGTGCTGACTTAAATTTTCTATTTCAATAGGATGAGTATAACTTTAAAAAGTTATTTTTAATTTTTAAGGATGGCCAATAATTAGTCTATTAATTTAATCAGTTATTTCTTTATGTTTTATAAACAAATGTGCTGACTTTAAATTGGATAAGTACAACTGTTTTATATTTTTTATATAATGGCAGGCTAGTCAACTATTTCAATCATTTATAATTTCATATTTGATTCGCAAATGTACCAAACCACAATTAGTTAAGCTTACCCGCTTTGGGCTCCCTGATAGAGCAAAGCGGGTTTTTCAAATGTTCGTAAAGTTTGATAATAAATAAATATTGCGTTCGAAATAATACTAAAATCACTTTATATTTTAAAGTTCGAGAACCCTGTTAGAAAATAAAACCGAAATTGTTGCAATAAAAATCCAAAAACTACAATTTTCGAGTGTTCTTCGAAAACTACCCGCTTTGGGCCACCCTCCCCTATGTAACTTTCAGCCATGTGCGAAGTATGATGTAAAATGTGTAATTTTTTTCAGAAAAAAATTATTAAACTTTAAAAGAGAAAAGAAAATTTAAAAAAAATCTCATTTTTTACGTAGCATTCCAAAATTTCTACAGTATATTGTATTGCATAGAACATTATAATGCACGGGGGACGACAGGTACCGACAACTTTAAATCGGCTTCCAACAATAGCTTGAAACAGCAACTTTTGAAAACTTGGATTTTACGATTATGTTGATAGTGTTTCCAATTTATTTTGTAATGGAATTAGAGAAAATTGATGTTATAAGTTTTCCAGCAAAAAGCAGCCTTGAGTCTCCTGCAGTCTTTTTGCCGTCAAATACGTGCACTAAAAAACAAAATTCAAAATCATTAAATATGGTTAAAATTACTCGAAAGGATTCTACAGTATTGTGGCAATTAATTGAGAAATGCATTGTTTTGAATGAAATTTAGTTTAGTTTTTTTTTTTTTTTTTTTTTTTTTTTCACATTTTCTATGAATATACGTTTGAAACTAATAATTAATTTGACCACCACCAGACATTATAACACCACTCATACGCTTTGGCCTGGGATGCACTAAGCTGGCAAGAACAGCTTTAATTTCAACATTTCTGAACCATATCTCAATAATAGCCGAAATTAGTTTGTCCATCATCGGGCAGTCAAAATTGTAAAGCCGTTTTTGCGCGTCAGTCCAGAAATCTTCTTTCAGAGTTATGTCCGGTGAATTAGTGGGCCAATTCAGAACAGTGAGTTTGTTTCTTGAGCAGGAATTTTTGATTCTTTTCGAAATGGCATCACGCACTGTCCTGTTGGAAAACGATATTTCCATTCGGCCGCAGTTTAGACATGGTTGGAAGTATTTTTTTGGGTCAATTTGATTTTGTAACTGACACTGTTTATCATTTATTCTACGTGAACAAAAAATTCCGTCTCCAAAGCACTAAAACAACCCCAAATTATCATTTTGGGAGGATACTTTAGTGCCTGATTGATTTGATGCAAATTTAGATATTGTTCTTTTCTGATTCTCACGAACTTGAACTTGAATCCTTGAACCACAAAATCTGTTTCGTCAGAAAAGAGAATCTTCTTTTCAGAACATATTTTGTATTTCCGTGCCCGTTCCAACCTTTTTTCTTCATACGAGACATGAGAAGCTGGTTCTTCTACGGCCTACGCTCCACCCGTGTTCTAACAACCTGTATCACGCTCTGTTGAAGGTAGAATATTGACACCAGTTGGGGCCATAAACCTGGACGGGTCAAAACTGGTTAATCGCGGATTCGAAACCCTTACTAAATGAAAAGTTTTGTCGTTACGAACCGATGTTGATCCTTTTCGGCTTTATTTTCTAGTATGGTTGGTTCTAGCATTCATGGCAGTCTGAAACTGTTTCCATACCCTTCCGACAATTGTACTCACTCCACGTATTTTACATATTTCCTATAACGTCTCGGAAGTTTTCTCTAATCGCAATCACTTTTTAATATGTTTCTGAGTTGATATTCATGACGCTAATGATGACCTGCACAAACGATAAACTAACACTGTATAAAAACTATAACCTGGCGGAGTAATTTGAAGACCTGATGCACACCAAGCGCATGGGAACTGATAGTTTGATAGCATCGATATTAAATGCCATTTTAACTCTGAACTAATTTGGTGTGCTTCTTCAAAAGCTTATGCGTGATAAAACGAAAAACAAACATGATATTTTTCAGTTGCCACAATACTGCAGTTATCATAACAATTTTGGAGTTTTTTTTAATTTATTCCTTTTTTTTAATGTAAAGCTATTATTTTGGTTAGATATAATCTTACGTACATAAAAATAATGGTTAGATCGCTCCTTGGCATTTTTATTTCTTCAAATGAAGAATATGTATTTATGAATTATTAAAGTATGAGCTCTAGGGATTATTCTTCAAAATTGTCAACTTATGTGAAGTGTATTGGCAAACATTTTGGACAGTTGAACACATTTAAAGAGTATTAAATCCAGAACATTAGCACCTGTTTTCATTTATATCGCCGATTAGACAGTTCTCTCTTTTTGAGCAAGTAGTAGTCATCAATCATTGCTTCCCAAAATGAAAAAGAAAATGTTTATTAAGCAATTTTAACTAACAACCTTACCTTTCTTCTGTGAGTGCTCACAAATTCGCCTCAAATCAACGATTATATTTTAAAAAGGTTTTTTTTTTTTTCAGGATATGAGATTCTGTGAAAATCAGTTCTTTGTTTCCAGTCCATGATAAAAGTCAGTTTGCGACATAATGAACAAACACACCTAAATGGCATCTAACGCTCACTTTCATGATCACTTTTCTGAAAAAACAGCATTTTAAATGCCAAAAAAAAAAAAAAAAAAAAAATAGTTTTGCCAATAGATGTAAGTGAAGGTATCTCTGGCCTGAGAACCAAATTCACTTTTTTATGAAAATTTCCTTATTCTCCCTCGGTAGGGCTACCTAAATTTGTTGAAAATTCATTCATTGTTTATAAGCGTAATTAGTAGGAATATTTTATGAATTCTTAACCAAGTTAGATTTTTATCAGAAAAATGTAAGAAATGCTCAATTTAGTTATAGTATCAAAGAAAAATATTTCATAACTGTTGAACCTACCGTTGAAAATAAAAGAAAAATACGTGGATTTTCATAAAACTTACCTAAGTGCAACTGCAGGTATTTTATATGTTTTAGTAACACTTGTATATAGGTTTACAAGCTCTTACTTCCGATATAAAAAATCTCAAATTCGTATTCAGAAAAAAAAAGAAAAAAGTCGTGAAGTTTGTATAGCTCGAAAACACGAAATCCGAATGTTAAAAATGAGTCAAGTGGAGTAAAGGCTAGAAACTGCTTTGTATTCTGCAAAGTTAGAATTTATTTCCTTTTAATTCCAAGAGATTGGACTGCCATGAAGTAAAAGAGAGCCTAAAACAAGTTTCGACACAGTACTACATAGCTTTCAGACAATTTTCTCGCTTTGCTTTAGCCATGAAAAGGTTTTTTTTTTTCGATTTATATAGTCATTATATATATATATATATATATATATATATATATATATATATATATATATATATATATATATATATATATATATATATATATATATATATATATATATATATATATATATATATATATATATATATATATATATATATATATTTGTAGCCATGGTATTTTCAGTAACTCGGATAACCTGGCGAACAGGATTAGTTGAACCCCGAACATTCGTTTTATGTTACTGAACATAGCAACCAAACGTCACAAAAAGTCATCAAATTTCGTATGAAATTCTTTATGTTCTAAATTTTATTCTATTAATACTTTTTATTCTAATTGCGAATGTAGCAAAATTTCTTCTAATGAAATTTACATATGGTTTTAAATTATTTTTAGCACCCAACTTTTCCCTTTTGGGATTAGAAGGTACCGAGCCCGAAGCCAAAGGTAAGAATTTAAAATTAATTTTAACCCATCTATATACTTTGAAAACCTTTTGTGTGCTCCACTTCTGGTAAAAGAAACTATTATAAGCTGTTGGGGAAAAAAAATTTGCAAGTTTACCTTAATGCATTTTGTAAAGTAAGAACCATCTCCTCATAGTAACTGGTGCTAATGTACTTGTTGATAACATTTGTTTTTAAAACCAAAAAATAAATAAATAAATAAATAGTATTCCTTCCATTTATTTTTTTCAACTAATCTGTTTTACTGCGTCCTCTTGTGCTCTAGCATGAATATATAAATGTGTGTGTGTGCATGTGCGTGTTAGTGTTTGTGTGTGTGTTTGTATTTGTTTGTGCGCATGTGCGTGTGTTTGTATGTGTGTGGGTGTGTGTGTTTGTATTTGTGTGTGTGTGCGCGCATGTTTGTGGGCATTATATGTAAAGAAGTACGTTGTGTATATTTTAAAAAAGCACTAATTTTGGGAGTATAATGTAATGTAAAATAAATTCAGAATATATTTACAAACTAAATAATTGCATTGCGTAAGAAAGGTGGCCCCTGTGCAGGCCAAAAAAAAAAAAAAAATCACAGAAGATTAGTAAATTAAGTAATTGAGTAATTATTTATCGCATTGAATTGCAAATCGAATAGAAGTTTTCAGTAGTTCTAAAGACTACTGAATCTACTGAATCTGACTACTACAATCTAACATCTAAATATAGAAAAGCATTTTCATTCTCTATGCCCCTGCGTTTGCTTTGTGAAGGAAGTTCTAAATTTGTTCTCTAAATTGTCCAGTGGCACTCAGGCTAATCTGATCAAATCAAAGTATTTGTTTTACGATCTTCCTCCCTTTAGTGAACAAACATTTACCCGTCTTCTCACATAGGACAGACTTTTCAGGCTCTGGCTGCTGCAAAATTTTGCAGGAGCTCAAAACACCCAAAATAAAATTTAGTAGGAAAACTGGAACAACTAAAATACAATTGGGACATTTAAATTGTGTAATATGAAAGATACGCTACGTTGTAGCTTTTCTTTTTCTTCTTCTTAGAGTAGTTTTTGAAAATGTTCGGCCCGCAGTTGTAAAAAAAAAAAAAAAAATGCGTGTCAATGACAACGCACCGACCGTCGGAACAACGAGCAATTCTGGCAAGCTTTCATCGATAGCTGTTCTGTCGTTACGACGCATTCTTAAACAACCGTTTTTTAACAATATTTAAAAAATTGCGTCATTTAAAATCGTCTTTGTGTATTAGGTTTGTGACCTATTTCGCAGTCGTAAGTTTCTGGCGTTGTGTGTAGTACATGTAAAGCCTCGGTTTTCTAGCAGCGAACACGCCGATCGTCGGCGTCGCTCCTTGCCGAGGCGAAAACTTGATACTTCTGCGCATGCGTGCCCGAGCTAAATCGACGTTGTGAATGGCCTCGCCGGAATCCACTTGACTTTGATTTCAGCGTCACAGCGAGGAGCGACGTCGAAGATCGGCGATTCGCTTCTAGGAAACCAGGGCTTAATGCGTCAGCATTGCGCGCGCAATTTTAAATTCTACAGCAACTTTTCTTAAATTGTGTTCCACGGAACCTATGGTTCCACAGAGGTGTTCCAAGAAACCTGCATGTTTTCTTTTCACACCTCTCAATTTTTCCCTTAAAAATCGGGAAAATAATACCTCTTCAAGACTAAAAATGCATTTAGTTTTAATTTCGTATACTAATCTGAGCAGTATTCCCCATCAGAGTTAGCCGCTACATGAATAATTTAATTTGTCTCTTAAAATAATGCAAATTTTCGGCTATCAAAAGTAATCTGAATTAGTGCCTTTAAGATTTAAACTTCGAAATGTTCCCAAGATCAATCTCAAAATACCTTCTTCTTACCTAATGTCTCCAAAGACAGTCAAAAATTTTGTTTTAAAAGCTTTAATTTCGAAAAAATTCTGAAAGAAGCTATTGACTCCCTAATATCACTAAAAAAATTTAAAGGTGACTTCAATGCTTGCAAAAATTTGGGAGTACACCCCAAACCTCCTTCCCTACAACATTACCAAATATTGCCTAAAATTACAATTTTTGACGTCAGTGTCAAATATTTTGCTCTTGATGTGAGGCACTCTCCCAGCATCTTTGGCAGCAGTTAAAAGAACAGTTTCAACATTTAACAAATGGGGACCAATTTAAGGAGTAGTTCTGGTCACGGGCGTCTAAATGGTCTAGCTCCGTCTGATGTCAACACACAGAAATGTTCAAGTCTCTGATTTATAAATAACTAAAATATTGCTGAAAAATAAGAGACATTTTAATTTTTAAGGTCAAAAAATATGTTTGTGTAAATTTAAGTAAACTATTTATACTATTGTAGGTAAAACACATAAAAATTTCTTTTCCTAATCAAGAAAGTATTTCAATTATATAACTCATGGATAACTTCTGAGGTAATTTAACCTTTTTAAAAATACTTAAAACCACAAATGGAAATGTATTGGTTTTTTACAATAACTAAAAATGATTAGAAATTATTAATAATTAACATGATTTTTAATAAAGTCTATTTAATTAGCGATTTAAGGACAAAAAGTTAATGTGACAGTGTCTTTGTGGTACGAACCTGCCCTCCCCCCTTCCCCGAAACAGCCCCCCCCCCCCCCCCCCCCCCGCTGTGCCACTATAAACCATTTACGAAAAACCAAGGATTACACAAAAAAAGTGAACATTAAAAAAGGGTTCCACTAATCAAATAAATTAAGAAACGCTGTTTTACAGGAATTGCTATGATTTCAAATGTTGTCTATCACCCAGGAAAGTTTTCAAGCATTGTTCACTCCTGCATACATATGTACATATACACAGACATATTTTTTTATATATAAATATTGTATCACGAGTTTATGTTCGGGATTAACTCCAAAACTACAACCCCCCCAACCTCCAAAAAAGCAACAAAGTCAGCAGCTATAATCTTCCCATGCAGAGCAACCAGCTGTTGATGACCCTGCTGAAATATGTCACCCCAACCGTACGAGAACCACCACCAGGCATTTACAGTTAGCAGTCAGACAGCGGAAAGTACTTCTGTGTTTTTCCTGTCACAAACGCTTACAGTGGCCTTAAATACGGTGAAGGTTGATTCAATGGGCCAAAGACCTTATTGCCGCAATTGAGAAGTTCAGTTTTTGTGTGTTTTACACCATTGCCTTTGTTGAAATCCTGACGTTATGTCACCTGCAATTAAGGAATTGAACTGTTTCATAATTACTTGAAGCAAGAAGTTCCCTAGACATTTCTAGTTGAACTGAGATTCAGGAACGGGTTATTTATTTCTGACATTATTTCGGATACATAATACTTGCGCTTTCGGACTACTATGTGGGCCAACTCTCCTTTACCGCTTTCAGAAAGCTTTCATTTACGTCTACTGTTGTAATTCGTATAAGACACATGCTGTCAGAATGTGACACAGTATTCATTTCTGTTAGGATTCAATCCTTATTTCTATTTTAAATGCGCATGTCAATATTACGTCCTATTTCCTCCCAGAAACCTTTGCGCTGCATCGAGCGCGGAGCCCTTCTTGTATGTGTAGCAATAGGCTGTAGTATGTAGAACAGAGTAGTCTGTAGTTTTCATCTATGTGTAATTGTGATGTGTAACTATCAATAAATGTTTGTGCTTAGCAACTGTGTTTAATTCTGCCCACAATTGCACACCCTAAAAATGCGCTATTTCCCTCGTCAAGCAACCAACGCACTGCATCCAACAATCATGTTATTTTCCTACTCTGAAAGATCAGTTCTTAATGAGTTTTTAAGAACATATTGATAAGCGCATGCTGCACCTACGACGGATTTTGAGTGACTGATACCTTACCTTTCTTTACTATCAGGTGCCAGATTTAAATGCAATGTAACCTGCTCGTGCTGCTTCCTTGAAGTTGACCATGTTTTTTTCGTGGATTTTCGTATTTTGTCACCTCTCTGCAAATCTAAATGAATAATTGATATGACTGTGCGCCTTAAATTTATAAATACTAGCAACTAGAAACCAAGTTGACCGTTATTAAAGAGTTAATATATCAGGTTTATTACTTGTTATAACTCAGGCATATAGCTACTTAGCAGCATATTCTCATTCAAAACCTTTTTTATATAAGCAGGCTTAAAAAACAGTACCATTTCAATATTTCTTTCATGAAGGATTACATTTTTTTCTGCATTCAATATTCTTAAATCAGCGGATGAGAGTGCTCTGAGGCAAAAGAAGTGTATCCTTTTACCGTTACAAAACTGACCGGAAAAAAAAATATTTTCTCTTAGGCTGTTTTACTTCTACTTCGTATATCATCACAAAAAACGGAAACATTTCTGAACATCAAAAGATTTAACTATTTGACTTAGGATAGAGAAAAAAAAAACTAAGATTTTTTTTTTTTACTTATAAAGAAGTTTAATGCAAGCAACAAAAAATATTGTCAATGTTTGTTTCTCTTTTCCTTTTTTACGCAGTTCGTTCTGTAATATAGCTTTAAAGCATAAAAAAAATAGACAGTTGAAAGTTTTTCTTACAAAAATTTTAAAGAGCTTATTTTTGAAAACTATTTCTCAAATTGTACACAACTTTAAAAAACCCTAACAGTATAGAGCTATTTTCATTTGACAATTAAAATTTATCAAAGTTCTTAATACGAATAAATTTAGATCCAAAAATTCAAGTAAAATTTAAAAAGTTCAGCATTTTATTCTCACACAGCTGGGAATAATTGCACAATTGCAGCACGGCGGTAATAAATTGTTCTTGGTCAAAACATTTAGATGAAGTTGGATTAAACGAAGAGTGTGTCTGATAATGTTTACCTTCTATTAAAAATTTCACAACTAGCAAGTATGTTGTGGCCATTGAAAACTTTTTATTTCTCATTAACTCTTGGCTCTGACGTACAATCACTAACTACTAAATTTTTCTCTTCGTGAAAGAAAATTCAATAGTGAAACATGTAAATTATTTTAAAAGATTGCTTGAATAAATTACAGACATTTTTTTTTTTGTTCAGAAATCGAAATTGGTAACAGATAACGATTTCAATTTTTCCCATTTACTAATGACTACACTAAAACCTGTATTATTTATTAATCAGTTATTCCGTCATCGAGATATATCGGTAATGATTTTTTTTTATCGTTTAACAATAGTAAAATCACGATAAATGATTTCTTGATGCAATCGTAAGTGAAAACATTTCTATTTATAATTATACCTTTCACATAGTTGATTACAACTAGAGGAAACAATGACAAAAATCAACCTTTTGAACGATTAGCGCCAAAATTGGTTTACAGTGCGTTGGTTTATTTTTATACCAAGCTTCATATAATACGTAACATTACTTCTTGCGATATAACAGTCCTAATTTACAAGAAAGAAGGTCAGATTGCACTTCCCTTGCAAATATTTGTGCTAAATTTGCAACAGCTGCTCTACACTTCAAAGTCGACTGGTGGATACACCAGTAAGTTCTACTACTGGTGGTGGTGTTTGATTCTATGCCTTACTGCTCGAGATATTGTAGTCACAAGTAGTGAAAATAAGTTCGATTACTCAACCCCATTCTTTGAGATAATGATGCCAAAATTGAATCGACACTTGCACCTTTTAAGGGTCTACCTATTGACCTATTTCCGTTTGATTCTGTCCGTTACTTCCTGAGGTAGAGAGGTAACGCATAGCGAAGAAAATGTTCCATTGCTCCATTTAAAGGATTCGGCACCAAAAACTAATGAGCAACAATTTGCTTGGTGGCTCATATGCGTATTGAATTTCATTCGATTAATTGCACTAGGGTTTGCTCTAGAGCTTCCCCAAAAAAACGATCACGCGGTTAGACATACAAACATTTTTGAAAATTATCAAAATGGATTCGAGACTCCTCAAAACGTGTAAATCTGTCGAAATTCGAAAATCAAAAATTTTTACGAATCCAAAATTGTATAAGATATGCAACATTATGTACAGGATGACCCTGAATTCCGTGTACAAACTTAGAATGGAGGTAGAGAACACGATTATTCCTATTCCTATTCAGAGTCACAACTGACTACAATTGTATTTATGTCGAGGACTGCATACTACGCCTTGCCTCCATTACTTTATATACCGATAGATGGCAGCACCATCACCGGATCGAACAGTTAATGAGAATTTAGAACTAATCCAGGAGCTAATAGCTACCTAGTACTAGCACCCCCAGAGGTATCATTTCACTTGGAGGACATTGAGACCACGAACATATTTAACGTCGCCCAGTCCCCTTTAATGACGACGGTGGGTCTTCGACTTTCGTGGTTCGAACCCAGGACCCTCCGGCCCCGAATCCGACACTCTACCGATCGGGCTACCACGGCCACAGAACACGATTACAATCAAGAATCACTCAGGAACATAAGGTCGCAAACGCAGTGCTGATGCGCTCCATGCACACGAAACCAGACAACGAAAGATGCGAAAAGGTAACAAATAATGATAAATTATCACATTAATAAAATTTGACTCTACGTTTCACTTATTCAGATGGGCTTGTTTTAATATTGCTACTGCAGCTGTTGTACATTGGTCGCAATGACAACGGACCAAGCGTCGCTTTTCATGTTGCTACTGCAGCTGTTATATATTGGTCGCAATGACAACGGACCAAGCGTCGCAATTGCGAGCCATTTTGACAAGTTGTAAAATCACGATAAATGATTCGCTTATTATGCACTAGCGGTACCCGCACGGCTTTGCCTGTATTAGAAAATTATCAAATCATTTGGTTGGCCCATATATTTACAAATAAAGGATGATGAATTTCTCGGCAATTTGCTATGTTAATATTACTCGCCCATTGTACGGTTCTACGTTATGATAATTTGGTAACTTACTTGTCCACGTTATGATAATTTGATCGGTAAAATGTTCTTAAAATTGGAACAGAAAACGAACAAAATTGAATTTTTGAAAAACCGCTTCTAGGTGCACACCCCCATGCTACAAACTAATTTTGTGCCGAATTTCAAGAAAATTAGCCGAATGGTCTAGACTGTATGAGTGTCACAGAGTTCCGGATAGCGATCCAGACGGAGAGACTTTCAGCTTTATTATTAGTACAGATAATATCACTGGTCGCAATTTTAAACAACTGCTTTGAACCAGTCTTAAAATCTGAAATGCTGTGCAAAATCGTCTTTGTGTAATAAATATATGACCTGTTTCACATCCGTCAATGTCTGACTTTGTGTGCATGTAGGACGTCAGCATTGCGTTTGCGACCATCTGTGCCAAAGATATTCTTGCCTGTTATCGTGTTCTTTACCTCCAATGCAAGTTTGTACACGGCAATCAGGGACATCCTGTACATCTAGATTCTTAGTAAAAACATAAGTGGTGTTAAAATAATTTTCGGTTAATTTTCGAATATGGCAGATTCAACGTGTAGATGTTAACCAACGTCATACTGTGCAAGTTAGCAATAAAAATTTTGATGTATTGCAATTTTCTGAATTTTTACATGATTGAATATTCTGTAACTTTTGGCACGTTTAACGACTTCAGAGGTTGGAAGACATTGTTGTCTTCCAACCTTCTTGCCCTTAGCTATGAAGGTTAAATATATTCGAGGCATTTTCATGAAAAACTTTGTAGCTTTCTACAGGCTACAAATGCGCTTACAGAGCTGTAAACTTATTCATATGAAGTTTATTATTATTTTAATGTTGCACCTTTTTTTTTAAATAAAAATTATTGTTGAAAACTCTTATGGCGTGTTGCTTCGAGGATTCCACGGGCTGTTGCTGTATCAGTTAGCAGTAGGGTTAACTTTCTGAGTTCGATCCCAGCCGAAGATCCACCGTCTTCGTTAATGGTGACTGGGGAACGTTAAACATGCTCGTGGTCACAAATTCTTGCATGTGAAACGAAATTTATGGGGGTGCTGGACCAGATATTGCTCGGTTTCTGGTCAGATCAAAAAACTAGAGCTGTCTTTTGGGTCCCATCCAACTGGTTTAACCACAAATAGTGGTTGGTACGGGGGACACTGGAGTGAAAAGTGAAAAAGTGAAAAGTAGGTTACTTTAATTTAGGACGAGGGATTAATGTGGTAGACAAACTGTATTAAAACTGTTCGGGAGCAAATAAATAAAAAAATACTAATAATAATGGTAAGTGCCTACTTGGCAACCTATAAACGCACTTAGATCTACAAAATCGAAGCTATCTTTAAATATTTAATTATTTTTAATTGCCATGTGAAATCCTACTGAAAACATTTAGTTAGGAATTTCCTTCAAGTTATCAGAAAAATCGTTTAATGTAAAATGAGGAACCAAAATATTTTTTAAACTATTTTGAGAGTATTTTTATGAATCTGAATCATTCGGAAAAAAGAAACACAGTATAGTGCAGAAGAAATTGAAAGAATGCGTGAACAAAAAAATTAAGAAAAAAAACGGAAGAGTATTGAAACGTCGAAAAATGCATGCATCCATTCGTTGCTCTTGTAATTGGTAGATGATTATGTTCATTTGATTGGACTTAAAATAAAAGAAATCGTATATAATTATGTATCTGTGCTTATTCATTTGAAAATACAGCTCTTTGAAACTTACTTATTAACCATTTAAAATTATATCTCAAGTAATAGATATTAAAAATATGAAACAAATATATATTAGAAAAAGACAGTAGGTGTAATGTCTGTGACAATTATTTCACTAAAGCAGTAATCGACATATTTATGGGATTTATTTTTATTTTTATTAATTAACTTATTTTTTTAAATAACATTAAATTAATTTTAGAAATTATCAGTTTTGGGCAAAAATAAATGCATTTTGAACTCAAAATACAATTTTTTACGATTAAACCCACTTTCAGCCAGATTGTTACAAATTTCCCCATTTTCTGAGTCGTACAAATTCTAACAGCAAATAAACTTAGATTCAAATCAAGAAGTAGAGAGCTGGGAACTTGTACTTTAGGTTTCTAAAAAATATATATAATATGTATACGCTTTTTAAAATTAGATTATCCCTCAAAGGTTATGAAGGGAAGGTACATAGAGCAACATAAACACTTACAGGCACTCCCACATTTTAGTGTTCTACTTTTAAAACCGTATTTCTTAATGCTTTGAATGTCCTTATCATTTCTAACTTTTTTTTATTTTATTTTAGCTATTTTTTTATCCGATATTATTTTTATAATCCTCACTGTGATATTTCATTTGTATCTTCTATGAAGGCTCTAAAACTTTTGTAGATCTCACTTAAAAACACTTTATTTTTTTTAATTTTGCTACTCAATAAAATTCATAATATTATGTTTAATGTAGAAAATATGTTTCATTGTGGTACGGGAACGGAATTTCCTGTCAATAATTTCCAAACTATGTTTTCTTACTTTATTTATTTTTTGTTATACATCTTGCTTTTATGCACTTTTAAAAATATTTTTACAATTTAAAATATTTGAAAACAGAACAGAATGCGGCTATAAAAGGTAAGAGAGGCGGTTTTGTTCGATGAGGACATTTTTGCCAGCTGAGGTTTATTCAAATTTCTACCCCAGCATTCCCTGGCATTTAGATTGGAAGACAAAAGTTGAAGAGATACTCCTGGGATGTCTTTCGGTTTCTCCATTGTAATTAGGTCTTTGAATGGTGTCTACCTTCGCATTCAAATGCACAAAGCAGCATTTACACGTTTCATGCAATCTTTTGTTTAAGCTTGACGTCATTCCTTTGTTTCCATAGCAACATAAATGTCATAGAGTGGGAAACATAATTGAATGAATCTCAATTTTGTAAAGAAAGAAAATGCAGTTATATAACTTTTACTTATTAAATGCTTCACAAATCATGATGATATAATTAGTCAATATAACATCTATTTTTGTAATATAAATTGATTAGTAGATAGAGAGATTTTTTGACAACGTTGCGTATCTAGAAATTATCGGATCAGAAACTAATTCGAGATAAGGCAGTTTCGAAATAAAGCGGTTTTGATCAAGTTATAAATTGTAACAAAATCAGAGATACAAATATCCTCTTGCTTACAGTTCTCCTAAATTGATGCAGTTGAACTGTCATAACATTGTAATTACTTGCTTTACTTATTTTAGCGATTAACCACGGAATTTATACATGCCTCTAGCGAAAAAGGAATTTTTCAATGATTGACATCCAAAAATATTATGATTCTTAGTTTATCATCAGCTGAAAGAATTCCAACACTAGAACGGCATAAAACGAGAACACAAGAAACGAAATCCTCTTCTTAACATGTATTTTTCACGATTATTAGTTTTAGAATAGAATGTTGGGATGGTCAGGTATGTCACAAACGTATACAGCTTTGTCCAATTTTAGCCCACTTTCCTGTAAAAGTAAAAGACAGAAGAATAAAAGTATGAAAAAGGGCTAAATAAAACGGATGTAGCTGAAGACACAAAACAAGGATAAATATGCCTGATTTTTCGTCAAAGTGAAAAACAGTAGAAAAAAACCTTATAAATAACTGAATACATTTCTATAAATGTCGCTGAAAACAAAAAAAAAAGATTTTAAACGTAAACAAAATAATTTTATCAGCATTGAAAAATTAAAAGAGTAGGGTTTGGAAATGCGGAAAATGCGTCGTCTGTCGGCCTGTCTGCCGAACTTTAAGTCGAATTTTTTAATTTGCTTAAAACAATCTTTGTGACAAAAACTACTTGACGAAGAATATGTTCAAAAAATAACGAAAATGAACAATCTCAAAATTTTCAATATTTAACGTCGACTGAAGAATTTCAAACTATTTAGCCTAAAAAACCAACAATACTTGAAATGAAGAAAAATAGTACCAAAAGTACTGCAGATATACCTCAAATAGTACTGCAGATACAGAATAGATTCTTAATCTTTAAGTGAAAGAAATAGGGAAAAAGCAAAACAGTGAATCCCGCTACAACGAATACCAAAACAGCAAAAAATCCTTTTCAACGAAAAAAAAATAGTCCTGAGCTCAAGAAAGATTTTGAACCAATATTTTTTTTTCAAGAATGACACAATCGGAAAATAATTTTGTAAATAAACAAGATAGTCCCTGAGACCATCATGAGTGCTAGCTCTACTTCATAGTGTAAAGGCCCAAAATTTTTCTGCGTAAGGACATCACAGTAGGTAAGAAAGGTGCGCTATTATTTTAGTCGAGCTGCCTTTGGCAGGAAAGAGGTAGCAAAGGTGCGTATAATTGCTGCAAAAACTAAACAATTTAGATTGATTACATGTCTCGTGTCCTGGTGGTCCCCATCCAACCATCAGCAATTAGGAGGACATTCTATAGAGCTGCAGACACGCCTTTGAAACTAACCTATACAAATTTAGCTTCTAAGACAAAAGTCAGGAGTATTTAGGATAACTCAAAAAGATAAGAAAAGTGTACTCCAAAATGGCCTCCGATGGGGGTATCGTGGTAAACATAACTATACGTATTACAAAACTGATCCGCCACTTCAGGGCCTTTTTTATTTTATCAATCCTTAGTCCTCAGGATTTTGGTCTTGGAAGCTGAAAATGTTCTATAGGTGAGTTTCAAAGAAACGTCTGTGCACCGCTATAAAATTTCGTTCAAATCGAAAATGGTCGGGTGGAGACGACGAGATCACTTGACATGGAATGACTCGGTTTTTGACGCAACTTTTACTACCTGTTTCTTGCTAAAACCAGTGTGACTCAGCTTAAATAAGAACAAAAGGTTCGTTCTTATTTAAGTTTTTCTTACCAGCTGTCATGTGCTTACACGAAAAAATTTTGGGCCTTTATACTATGGCGTAGGTCTCGCTCTCACGGGGTCTAACTCTAATAGTAAAATTAGAGTTTAAAGGTAAACTAGCTCCATTAGCTATGCATAGCTATTAGACTTTCTGGTTGTCATTAATTATTCTCTAAAAATTTGTATTATTTTCCATTTTCTATGCATCTGTGTCCCTGTGTAAAGTAACAACAATTTAGTTTTAATATTTAAAAATTACATGAAATTTTTCGGTACTAGTTCAATACCCCAAGACTTGCGATATACTAATATGCTATGTTTCTCTTTCGAATATCTCGAAAACGTGTAAGTTGAGATAAATTACACCCCCAGCACTGTATTCACCGCTTTCGATGTATTGGGTAAAAGCGCCATATTTCGCAACAC
Source organism: Uloborus diversus (assembly GCF_026930045.1). Taxonomy (NCBI): domain Eukaryota; kingdom Metazoa; phylum Arthropoda; class Arachnida; order Araneae; family Uloboridae; genus Uloborus; species Uloborus diversus. Next base: position 106,765,900 of record NC_072731.1, read on the forward strand.
CCCTCCTCCTTAGCTCTTTGGACTCTAAGTAGCACAAGTTACGATTAATTGATCCAAAAAATATTCATCCTATTTTGCCCCCCCCCTCTTCCAGTACGCCGTACCCCTTCTAGAAAAACAAGCAATAATGATTTATTATACAGAATAAGAACTGTATCTAAAAAACCATCGCAAATTGGCCATCTTTCTATAAAATATTTAATCAACAAATGTTGTAATGACTTTTCAAGCCTTTTAACAAGCGTCACAAATGATTTTCAACCGCAATGGAGCACATTTTACGTGTGCCAGGAGGAGTATTGAGGGCAATGCCCTTATCTTCTCCATGTTTGTCTATATAAAAATGTTTTAATAACATAAGGTAAATTACATCGATGCCTTTTTCTCCAATTAATTCCAGGCTGATGAATGCTAATAAGCACGAAACTGCAGTCCTCGGATGGAATGACTGAGCTGGTGGTGTATTTTATGTATTTCTGCATTAGCCCTAGCTACAGGGCGGTAACTTACTAAAAATAGCATGCCTTGCCTTCAGTCTTCGAGTTGAACCAAACCATTGCTTCGGTCACTCGTCTGGTCAGTGCTAATTCTATATTAGCTACCAGTTTGTTTGGCACTCTTGGCTTCCTTAAGAGGTTTTCCACCTCCACTTCAGGCAATTCCTATTCCGGGCTGATGAAGGCTAATGCGCACGAAACTGCAGTCCTCGGATGGAATGACTGAGCAGTCAGTGTATTTTTTGTACTTCTGCCTTAGCCCTGGCTATAGGGCAGAAACTTACTTATAAAGGAACATTATATTTGCCAATATAGCGGCTTCCTGCTCTACCTGAAGTAAACCTAATGCGGCAAAACTCTCAGATTATTCAGCTTACAATGTACCCTATACAAATATGTCAAATACAACTAAATAAACATATTCTAAAAAACAAGAAAGAACACTTTTCAAACAGTATAACAATAATTCAAGTTTTCAAAAAATCAGAATAAATTCTCTCATATGGTTGCGCAGGGGACTAGACTCATAAAATTTCCGCAAATAATTATTGTTCTTCGCCGCTACCAGAAAAAAAAATCATCGGTGATTACACCTAGTGTCAGAACAGAGAAATCGAGGAGGACGTAATTGAGCTCGGGGACAAAATATGTCTACTTTACCCAATAAGAATCATCTTTAGGTTTTTTTCTTTAAAAACCAGCTCATGCCGTCTTTTCGTGAGATCCACAATCACTATAACAGTGATCTCAACTACTTTATTTCTATTTGAACTTGGAGGGGGGATTTTTTTTTTATCATATCCATGATGAAGCAGAACCAATCTTAATTAAATTTTTATGTAAGCAAACAAAGCTGTAATCAACCTGCGATATTTTTATACGAAAACTGCCTCATTGGCTTCCCTTTTTTACATATCTTCAGCGTTTACAATAACTTAATTTTACTTTAATTTTAAAGAATAAAAAATAATTTATTCGTGCAGTTAAATATTTAAGGATTTTCTGCTGTCTAAACAGTTTTTCAAAAGAAAAATACGTAAATATTAAATTGAAATCAAATATTAAACGAAGATAAAAATTGGATATAAAATTGCTAGCCTCGAGCAGTGAAAAATGTGTAATTGCTAACTATTAAGTAATTGGCTACGACATATTTTAAAGAAATATCAGATCTCATTTAGAATAGCTAAAAGTTTGTAAATTAAATGCCGGCAAAGCTTCGAAATATCTCTGATCATAAAATAATGTATTATGAAGTGATTGTTTTGTTAAATGGATTCTTAAAAGGAGTTCTGCACTACGTAACAAATTTAATTATGAATTGTAGATGACTTTCTTACAAGAAAAAATTAAAAATCGAAATTCAATTAATTTGATTTTTCTTTTATCTTATTTTATGTTTCCTATTGAATTATCAAACAGCGTTTATTCACCGTAGATAATTTTTCTTCGGAAAAAAATTGTTTCCAGAAAAAGTCTTTGCTTTAGTGTTAAATAAAGAAACGAGACTTGACTTTTAAAAAAGCCCACAGGAGGGGTTTCTAAAGAGTTTGCTCTAAAATCCGAATGACTTCAGTTTTTACTCTGATGTTTACAATTAATCCGTCTGCTCCGATGACTGGAAGGTTTTCAAATCCACCGACGGATGTAAACAACCACGTAACTACTATGATATCTTGATTTGAGGATGGCATGTCCAACATACTGACTAACCGGCTCTTTTGCAAGAAAGCAGCGGTTTTCTGCTATAGTTCGGGCATAAAACTTACCTGTCTCATTTTTTTCATTTATCCTTATAGTCATCGTGACCGTTTATGTAACGACCGAGTATATAACTGTTGTTTTCACTTTCGGAAATAATTTTCAATTCCTTTCCAATTCTATATTTTTCCCCAGAAATTTTGTTTTGTCAATGACAAAGGAAGTATCGGATTCAGAAACCAAACCAACATTCTGATAACCACTAGATGCTGCGGCTGTGTTGGAAATCCAAGCCTCAAGCTCGATATATAGTGTAGAGGGTAACAAGAAATAACTTAGTTACACTTAATACATTATAATTTTTAATGGTAATGAAAATATTAAGACAACTTCAAAATTAATATAAATACATTATTTCGTCTGATATATTTACAAATTTTCAAAATGGTCACCTTTAGCATTAATAAAGAATTTTAAATGTGTCACAAACTTGCTTAAGGATTTCTTTAGGGATGCAAAAGTTTTTTGAGGTTTAGCATACATCATTGTCTCCAATACCTTCTTGCATTGTTGAACGGCGTAAACGATCCCAGTCTGATGGTTTGGTGTGGGATATGTGCTAGTGGGAAAATATCACTTGTTTTTGATGATCAAGGGATAAAACTTAATCAAGAAAGATACCGAAAACGCATTTTGGAAGATGTTGTCTTACCTTGGTCGCAAAAATTCTTTGGAAACAAAAGATGGATCTTCCAACAAGTTTTGGGTTATATAGGCTATCTTATAGTAGTTATAAGATTACTACATTTTTCTTTTTAGCTGCATTTGATATATAGACATATTTTTAAACTCATTCGGTTTCACACAAGATCACGGTAGTTGAAGTCGTTTTCCGGCACGTCGAAATGCCCTGCCATCGGTTCCCGTAGCTTATTTTTGGATATTGAATGAATCTTACGAAAATATGTAGATATTGCATCATGAAATCGACTACTCAAAATCATAATTGGAGCATCTGTAAACTTTTTAAAGTAGTTGCCATTGTCACTGGTCTGCAACTCGATTATACAAAATACTGCTATTTTCTGTGCAAGTGGGACAGCAGGGCAAAACGTGAGCACATCAAAAAGAAATGGCCCGAAGGCAAACAATTATTGCTTGTAAAAACAAAAATGCAAAATGGTCATCTAATCGATAAAAAAAATATTTTCCCACCTTCACGCATAAAGTTGCAATCATTAAACATTTTTGTTAAGCAATAGATAAAAAAGTGCCTAGATATCAATATTTGCAGGTACAGTTCCTATCACTCACAAGGGGGATATTTTCATTGACTCACAAATTAGAAAACTTATAAAGGATCAAAATTTTGAAGCTTGTTTAAGTGATTTAGGAAAAACAGAATGGCTTGATTTTAAAAATGCTTTACAGACAGATCCCGACTTACGTGAGGGGTGCGTTCCAAGATCCCTCGCATAAATCGAAATTTCGCGTTGTGGAACAACGTATGTTTAGAGTTTTTTATAAACATATCCAATTATTTTAAACACTTGTAACAACCCCCCCCCCCTCTTCCCATTGTTTCAACCCATTTCTTAATATATAACCGTAACTGACTTCTTACTGTATTTTAGAAAAAGTGTTATTATTTAACAAAAACTATGGTTATGAAGCACAAAATCAATGATCAATAGGAGAAAGAGACATGAAACAAAACAGTACGGTATTTACATTAAGTACATCACAGTATTATAACAGCACAGAACAGTAGCTATAGTAAACTTAATTATAATTTTAAAAATGAAGAAAATGAGTTTACGCAATGCGATCAGATTCTTATCAGTCTTCTGACTATGCTCATCAAGAAACTCTTTAGAAGAAGAGGCCGAAGATGAAAGAGTGATGGTTCATCTTCAACATTTTTAGTATCATCCCGTTTTTTTTTTTTTTTTTTTTTTTTTTTTTTCGGTGGATCAGCCACATTTGTCAAAAAGGATGTTATTTTTGGTTACCTAAGTTTTTCCTTCTCTAAACCAAGTTGAGTGTTGTAAGAAGCTATAGCAGGCACAAGGTGTTTAGCGAAGGTAATGGAACGCATTATATTCTGATCTTGCGTCTCCGACAGATTTAGATTTCTCTTGCGTATGTGCTCATTTTGTTAAAGACTTCAGAATTTAGTTCAGGCAGCTATCTTTCAAGCTCTTTATCTTCGTTTTCTTCCTCACTTACAAATTTAACATATTCTGCTAGGTCAGTATCCTGACAGAGTTTTGCCATGGCAGTCGATGAGCTCGTTTATATCCTCTTCCTTCATGTCGGAGAAGCCTTCTCCACCGAGGTGCGTCGCCAACGCCACTGAATTTTGAACTGTTTCATGGTAAATGTCTTCAGGAGCAAAGTCTTTACGATATCCAGTTGACGTTTCTTCCAACTTTCAATGGTTGTCTGTGTTTTCATGATTTCTAAAGATGTGCCTATGTTTTGAAGTACAGAGGCAATTGTGTACTGCTCCCAGTACTTTTTCAGGTTGAAATTTTCCACACTTTTCATTGCTTGCACAAGGTTTTGGAGACACTCCCTAGTATAAAGGGATTTAAATGCCTTAGTAATAACGCTTGGGAGCCATCCTAATTTATCAACGTTCATATGTAGAATGAAAATAAAACTAAGGAATTGGAGCGGTTATGTGTACGAGTGCACTAATTTAAAGCAAAGTGTGTGAACTTCCGTTTTCAATGATGCTAAAGGGACGAAAGTTCATTCACGAAACAAATATTTAGTGTTAATGAATCCATTCTAAGACTCCGTGACTCCTTTCCAAAAAAAAATCATATTGCACGCTATCAATTTGCGTTAGCAATAAAAAAAAATCATTTTTCATGAAAAACTCGCGTTATAGCCATTTTGCGTAAGTCGGATCGCGTGTAGCGGGATCCGACTTACAGTACAAACTTTTTGCAGTACAATTCTTAGGAAGTAATAGAAGTTTTAACTATGAAAAAGTAATTAAAGACCTGTAAAAAAAAATACAGAAAATTCAAATGCTCAATGTCATTGGTTTTTTTTTTTTTTTTTTTTTTTTGTCATCTCATTTTTAGTTTTTTTCTCTAAAAGTATAGGAGCAGTGAGCGACGAACATGGGAAGCGCTTTTTCCACCAGGATATTTCTGCAATTGAAACGCGATACTAAGGACAGTCCACTTTTAATAAGCTCGGGATTACTGTTGGAATCGTATTAGAGAAGTTTATGGTATCCGCAGTATAAGGCATAGAGGCAGTATAAGGTATAAGAGGGTATTCTCAATTAAGGCATTTATAGGGACATAAAGTATTAATAATTTAAGAATTTTTTTTACAAATATCATTATTTTTTCTTGAAAATCTTTTTTTCTTATTCAACTTTTGAAACAATTCATATGTTTTGCTTTTTATATTAGTTTTAAGGCTTTGTAATTTTTTACATAAAATGGTAAATGACAAAAATATTGTATATATTTTGAAAAAAATGTCATTTTATTGAGATTTTAAAAATTTTGGATTATCCAAAAATCTGTGAGTGATGGAATATTTGTATTCTCATATTCTTTTTCAACGCCCCCTAAAATATAAAAGTCAACATTTACTTACTTTTGGACAGAAACCTTGTTTACCATTGATCAATAATCATAATAATAACGGTAATAAAATAATAATAATAATGATAAAATAACAAATAATAACAATAATAGTGATAACAATAATAATAAAGAAAACTAATTTCGACTCTTTGCTGTATCCCAATGATTGTTAAAAATTCTCCCGTTCATTTGATTCCCAAATTTGCTAAAAAATTTATTTTTTCTTGATTTTTTTTTTTTTTTTGGATATTTAAATGTTTGCTACATAAATAACATAGTTATATTAGATAATTCCTTCAAAAAAGAACAACATAACCAACATTTACATTTAAAAAAAAGAAATTAATGCACTTTTTTAATTTTGAAATGTACATTGTAGTAGTTTAAATTGAAGGATAAAAATATTTTGCATGAAAGAAATTTTCTTCGAAAAAAAGTGCGTCAGAAAGTTTCTTCGGATGAAAAGAAACTAAAGCATGGTGTATTGGTACTTTGTATCGATTCAATTTACGTTTTTAATTTTGAGTGCTTATCCTAGAGGGGATTTATCAAAACTAAATCAACGAAGTTCCTTCAAAACCTTCTTCTCAAGGTTTTAAATGTAAAGAAAAAATTCTCATCAATGTTTCTTTTATGCATCCCATTTCTTTGAGCATCAAAACAACATTACGCAAAAAAAGTTTGTATTTTGCTAATGAAAGTTTTTTTTTTCCTTGAAATTTGGAAAGCATATTCAATATGAATTTTCCACCCGAGAATATCTCGAAAACAGAAAGAGGAAATGTAAATAAACTGAATACATAAATCAACATTATCAAAGGCTGGTAGGAAAATGTTGTTTTGAAAATATGTAACTGGGAAAAGTTTCTGGGAAGAATGTATTACCCAGAGAACATGGAAGAAGCTACAATAAATGAAGTTAAGAAAAAAATAGTTTCTTAAGTCTTCTCCAATTTTAAAATTGAAAAATATTTAAAATAATACTGGTACATTACGATGTGTACTGTGTGCACTTCAGTCGTTAAAAAGATTAAGGCGAACACGTTACAATATCATCTCTTGAGCTCTCGCACTCTTTTTTTAATTCATTGCCTAAAACTTTGCATCGGAAACTCTTAACTTATAAGGGAGGGAAAAACCTTTTCCTTGCATGCATGGCACATTTGTATTCTCAGCAGTTTGCATGCAATGTGTGGAAAAGAAAATAGTTGCTCTTTTTTCCTTCTTAGACATTCAGATTTTTATATATTTCACACACGTCACACTGTGATACACTTTTGTTATTATAAAAACATTTAGGCAAACGGGTTACAATATCATATCTCGCTCTTGCCCACTCTTTTTTTCAAACTCATTGCGACCTTACAACGAGAACTCTCTGGTTCAGGGAGAGGGGATAAATTATTTTAGTTTTTCACTTTTCCAAATTGTTGTTTTGATTTTGGTTTTCTAATGGGACTGCCCTGTCACCATTCGCAGACCTAATAGATATTATTCTTTCATTTGGCACCACTAACGGTGGATACTTGCCTCTAGAAATCTAATGCCCAATGTCCCCCACCAGATGGAGACACTTGGGCTCGTATGCTGCACCAGGAATCTTACTTTTCCAAGAGTATACGAAGACAAACGATTACTAAAAGAATCTCTTTCAAGCCGCATAATTATATGACATGAACGTAGTAACTTTTTTTGCGTCATGAAAATCCACCGACTAGAGCCAGGTTTGAACTTTCACCTTTGGGCGTAAGAGGCCAGAGCCTAACCAATGCACCACACTGTAGACGCAATCCAAAATCGTATTCTGTATAGAGTACACATACTTCACGTAATTTATTTCAATTGCTTTTTTTTCCCCTTTCAAATAGCATTTGGATTTCATAGATACAATGAACGGCGTTTTTATAATCGCTGTTACATGTGCATTGTATAAAATATGTAAAGGAGAATAGTTATGGTAGATATTGTTCAAATCACAACTACTTGACTTAAAATGTTAGTTTAAAAACAATTACAAACGACTCTCCCATTGTAGATTTTTAAAAAATATATTAAACACTATTGAATTCTTTTAAACTAAGCACAGGCCGCAGTCTTTTAAGTACCCTATTTTAGGATTTTTAACTAGTGTTAACTATATTGTGAAAAGAATCACAAATGTTTTTAAAAATTGAGTAACAGTTAACCTTTTCTTTTTTTTTTTCTAAAACCCATGACGATCTGTTTCGATTTCGTATCACATGTCATCAGATATGTCTTTAACTAATCATATCATAAATTTTCAGCTGCATTCAGAAATCGTTTTTGTTTGCCACCGCCCCCCTCCCGTCCAAATAAAGCTTGATTAGAAAATCAAGATCTAAAGAAGTAGATGATGAAGATGCTTGTGATGTTGTGGCTGTAAAATTAAAACACAATCTGAAAAAATTAATCATTTATTTAATGAAGAAGATGACTATTGTGATTCTCTTCGATTTTTAAATTTCTATACAGAATTGATACCAAAGCGGAATAGTTAAGTTATAATTCCATTGTGTTACATAAAAATCAATTTGATTTAAAAGCTAAAACATCGCTGAAGGGTTGTTCGGGACACTGGTGAAAGATAAATAATATTAACCCAAGATTTCAATATTTCTTTAAAGAAAGACAAAGAATAAAGGCAGTTTCTCTGATAAAGGGTGTTTCTTTTTTAGAGGTATATAACTTTAGGTTCAAATAAAACACAGTTAAATGTTGTTAATTGCCATGAATGTTGCTTTAATTCGAAAGATGATTCTTTGCCATTTTTATTTAAATATGATTTCTGGCATATGACCACCTCGGCTGGCTCGGAGAAAAGTTCAATTGGAAATTCCAATTTTCTCCACTTTTTTGCAGCAATAGAGGCCGTATGTCAGTAATACGGTGGCGAATGTTCTCTTTCAAGGCGTCAATCGTCTGTGACTTATTGGTACAGACCAAGAGACTCCACATAGCCCCACAAAATGTAGTCCAACGGTGTTAAATCGCATGATCTTGCAGGCCAATTCACGGGTCCATTACGCGGAATTATTCGTTCATTGAATGTTTCTTGTAATAAATCAATTCTGACACGCGCTGACTGGCATGTTGCACCGACTTGTTGTCTATTCATGATGATGAAATGGCAAACCGAACTGAACACAAAAGCAAGTGACAGCTATCCAAATGGCACACATATCAAACAGTGCCCGCCAGTTAAAGTTCTATACCTCTAAAATTAACACCCTTTAAGTTGTATCTTAGTGTGGACCCCATTTTCCCAGACTGTTTCAAAGCTACTATGTCTAAGTCATTACTACCTTAATTTGTAATCCTCATATAATCGCCAATGATAGAGTGACGCTCCTGACGTCATCAACAATGAAACTCGCGCCAAGGCATGATAATTTGATAATATGCTTTGGTAATGTTTAGCAATGCAGGGATCATGCTTTATTGTGACAAGGCTGAACTCGATCCGGCAACTTAACTGTTTTACTGGTAAGATTGTCTCATTTCAGGGTAATGAAGAAAACGGAAAAGTGGTCAACGAACGCAATCTACTGGAGTTTAGGGTTAATCCACTGGAGGAAGTTAGGGTTAGATTTTTTTTTTTCAACTATCATAATATCACCAAAGAAGCCCTTCATATCTTGATGGAAGATTTTCCAGTTTTTAAGGGTAATAAATATATAATAATATATAAATTGGCAGTAAAATTAACAAAGTGCATGTGAACTTTTATTCTCCTTTTTGTCCCACTAACACTCTTTGCTTCTTCCTCTGACTCCTTATTCCTCCATTTTGAATTCTAGAATTGTAGCAATTACTTTTTAAAATGTCCTTATCTAAAATCATTTTTTCATACAAAATGAAAAGGACAAAAAGCAAAGAAATGTAGTTTAATTTTATATTGTTTTACGCCTTTGTGTAAAAAACGCTTTTTTGATGATATCCACTGCAACTTAACCCGAGAAATGTCAAATATCACTCTAAATTTTAGCAGAAAACTAATAGGATGAGACTGCAAAAGAATAAAATTTTCCTACAAAATGAAACAAAAACCCGCTTTTTAGGGCGAATGGTTTTACTTATATTGTAGAAAAATCTCGCTGTTTTCCTTAAATCTCGTTGTTCTCTCCCTGTTTTAGGCACGAGTTAGTACTATACGCTTAAGCTAAAGCTTTGAAAGCTACATTTTCTAGTCAGTTCATACATTTTGAGGGCAATCCGATTGAAATTCGAAAAGTTTTTTTTTTTTTTTTTTTGCGACCCGCCCTAATATTATACATGCGATTCATAAGCCAATACAACATTGTATTAGATATTTATGCGATAGTAGTTTTACGAGGCGCACGAAAAAGCCAAAACTAAATTTCTATTCAATAAATTGTTGCTCATCCATACAGTTCAAAATTTTTTAAAATCCCCAGTACAACTTAACGATTCTGCGGGAAAACTAATATAGAGTGGCTCCCAAAACTATTCGTACACTTTGAAATTTTTGCAGTAAAACAAAATTAACGCGAAACTGAATTCGAATATGAAGTCCAATTAATTTTTTCACATCATTCCTATGTCATTATAAATAAAACCCTGTAGTTTTTTTCAAAAATACTGACGGATCTTCTTTTAAAAAATGGGTCAAAAAAACGAAGAGACAGAGAAATAATACGCCACAAAAGTCATCGTATGCTGAAATATTTTCGATTAAATTCATGATTAAAATTATCATGTCGTTTTTTTTTTATAAGTTTTGCATTGTGTTCACCTTAAAAGTCATTTGGCTTTAATTTCTTTTGTTTATTTATTCCTTAATATTGTGCTTATTACTTTAAAATGGCTAGTATTCGTAAAAAACCAAACACCATTCGAACTTTGAATTTTTTCCTCACATTAGTGGCAAATTGGTTTTGAAATTTCTCTAAATTAGACAATTTATTCTATTCCATAGTAATAAAACTTGATAAAATGCTTTAAAGAAAATAATCAGACCGAAAATAAAATAAGAAAAGGTCAACTAGCAAAGTTGACAAAGCGTGCTCGGATATTTACAGTTAATAAATTTATAAAAAAATACACAATTGAGTGCTGTAAAAGTTTCTGCAGAGTTAAATGAAAATTTTTTAACATTTAATTTTCACCTAAAATTGTTCGCCAAGTTCTCTGACTAGCTGGATTAAATAGGACATCTTAATGGGACCAGAAATTATCTTGACCGTACGAAAAACAGAAAGCTTACACTTATCGTCTCAAAACCAATGATAAATAAGCTCAAAACGTTTTGGAATTACGTATTACTTACAGATAAAAATTAATGTATTATTTGTGGTTAAAATGTTGTGTAATTGTAAATAGAAGAAAATATAGAAACTTATTCTTAAGAACTTAGTGTTGGACCAATTAATCAGGACGGTAAAGGGGTTTTTGTTTGCGGGTGCATATCAGCATCAGGACTTAGTAGTTTGGAATTTTTTGATGAAATAATGAATCATACTGTTCATTTAAATATTTTAAAAACAAATTTTAAACTCTTAGCCAAAAATTTGGTAATCGGAAACAACTTTGTTTTTTATCAAGATAACGATAAGAAGCACACGGTTTTCAACGTTCGCGTCTAGTGCCTTCAAAAAATTGTCCTAAAGTTTAGAAAATATCCCTTCAATCTCCCGTTTTGAACTTAATGTAACATATTTAGAGACATCTGGAGGCTAGATTACGAAAATACGGCTGTGAAACGAAAATAGAACTAGATACAGTAAGACTCTTGAAGTGTGGTTGAACACTTACTCAGAAATTACGTAAAAAAATAAATAAATAAATAAAAATAAACCTATTCCCAGACATTAAAAAGGTGTTGTTAAAACTGCATGATATTCCATTAAATAATAACTTAATAAAAAGTTAGATTGTTCAATAATATATAGACATTTTTTAAAGTGTACGATAACTTTTGTGAGATAAAAATTTCCGGCACTTTTTCGTTTTTGATTGAAAAAAAAAAATAAGTTTTAATATTTTTTAAAAACATTTCATGTAGTTTTGCTGAAAATAGATCATAGATCTTATTAATTAAATATCTATTCCGAAATATTAATTCTAATCAATAAATAGGATCCTATTTCATTGAAAGTCGTAGGTGTACGTATACTTTTGGCAGTCACTGTATATTGTTAGAATCTTGCACACTCAAACAGTGCAAGCTCTACTTTCATTCTTTCGATTCCTCTTGCAAGCCATTGAGAAAAATAAATACAAGAAAAAAAGTCTTTGTTAAAAAGCAGGAGCGCAACATAAAAGTTTCCTGTAATCTAGTCACATTGGAAGCAAATTTAAATTGAGTTCGTTGGGATAACTTTTTTATGATTATACTAAATTTCTCTCGTGTTCCTGCATCCACAGTTGGATTCTCAAGGTGCGCAAGTTTATGATTGATGTCTCTAAATTTTCCACTGTTGTGCGTAGTTTCTTTTTGATTAGATTCAAGAAATATCTTGCAGAAACATAAGTACGCGAGGGATTAAACTTTATGCTTCTTTTACTGCAATTTTATTACAGAGATATTCTTTTATCTCTTCCCCTATTTTCTAAGATTTATCTCATATAAATTTTATTTCAGTTAGATTTATATTATTTTTTGGAAAGTATTTTAGTATGAACATATTTGCATATTCTACAGTTGAAACGTGATATATACCGATTGTTTATTCAAATCTTGCACTGATAAGGAAATTTATTTCAAAACTTAGTTAGGATTTATGCATAACTTTTTTTTTAAATTCTATTCCGTACTTTACAAGTTTTCCCACTCAGATGAAACTAATACAAATGGCGCTAACATCGAAAACGAAAAAATGGCGTCTATCAATGAGAAACAATCCCAACGGGCACCGCAAAAGTGGTTTAGGCTGTTAACTCTCCGTCCCCCCCCCCGCACGCGCACGAAAAACTTTGGTTTTCCTACTTATAACTATGATATAATAATTTCTATTCATTTTGGACTGTTCTGACCAACCCCCCCCCCCTTTAAAAGGTGATTAATTGCTTCGCAAGTGCCTGGAATGAAGTTAGAAATCGTTTAAATTTTCTCACATCTGCAAAAGGTGACTGAGCAGAAAGCGTATTAGCGGTGAGAAGACATGACTTCCTTTCACGCATATGTAATGTTTTTGATCAATATATTCAGAAAAACACCTCATTCGGGGCGCGTCACTCAGATTATGCAATCTAAAAACATTTCTAATTTTAACCAGTTCGCCGTGAACTAATGCAAAAAGAAAACTTTTTTCTGAGATAACGCTTCCCAATACTGATAATTAGTCGGTATTTGCAGATCAAATTTGTCACCAACTTGGCGATTAATGACAAAACTTGGCGATTAGAAGCTTGGCGATATATGGGCAAATGTTCACCAAGTTATAACATTACTTGAGTTTGCATTGAAATTAACACACTTTCCACCAAAAGGTTTAAAAGACCCCTTTTGAAACATCCGAATGCAATCAAAAGGGGAAGTGCACAACTAGATCACACTAGGGGTAGTTAACATACCAAACTTCAACTTTCAATGTCACACCGTTTTTGAATTATGCAAGATACATACGCACATGCACATATATATGTACAGACGTACATACGGGCGTCACGAGAAAACTCGTAGTAAATATTTCGGGGGTTGTTGAAATGAATATAGTATATACCTCGATAAACCGACATCCCAATAGAACATGAAAACATGTCGATCTAAGCGGATGTCAACTTACTATGGCTCCATTATTTAAATTCCTAACGAGTTTCAGCATCACCTACTTACTGATGTTATCATTCACATTATGAAAACAAATTCCAGTAAATAAATTTTCTTTCCGTATTTTTTTAAGTACATAATAAAATCACTAATTCTATTTGAATACCTGGTAAGGAATATCTACATAATTTTTGAAACGAGGTGAAAAAGTTCCTTGTTAGTCAAAATAGAACGTCCTGCTCACAACATGTGCAAAACATATCATGGTGCCTTCTTTCAGTAAAGGACTTCCACGGGTGCATTTATCCAACCCTTTAGAATTACACTACCACAGAGTGGTTGCTGACACTCTTAGATAAAAGATGGAATTCTCTAAAAGAGTATTCCAGAAAAGAACTGACTGACCAAGAGATTGCAGCGTAAAATTCTGAGAAGAGGTCAATATAAAAGAATGTTGGTAGCAAAAATTGGACAAGAATAGCAATTGGATGTCGACTTATAGAGGTTCCAGAAAATGTGTGTCAAGTTAGAGAAGTTTTCGCCCATTGAAATTATCATTGGACCAACCATAAGAAAAATAAATGTCAAGTTACCGCGGTAGTCCGCATGTTGAATTACTGAACTTTCACTGTATTTTGGCCGTCCCTACGTTCTTAGGTTCATATGCATGTGCGGTCCCCCCCCCCCCCCCCCCGACCAGAAAAATACCTCAACATTCCTTCTGGGGTGAGCAAAATAGGCATTTAGGCCGATATTTGAGTGAAATTTTATTCGTGAATACAATGCTTCGTCACTATGTAAACGGAAATAAAAACTGTGAGCTAAATACCGAATTACCAAATAATCATGTTTAAATCAGAAATAGCTTTTATTAATGAATTTTCATTATTAGTGCAAGACTTTATAAACACCCTGTAATACATATATCTTTTTTTTTTTCGTAGTTCTTTGAAATCTGATTAAGATGTTATATCAATAAAAAAGTAATGAATGCGCTGTGTTAGTGTATTTATGGATGCATTTTTATTCAGAACTATTTGTATACAAGGTGAGTCCAAACTCTTGAGCAAAACTTTAAGGGATGTTAGAGGGAACGATAAGAAGCAAAATTCATATTGGAGCATATTGCAGCAAACGGAATGCTGTCGCACTACATCGAGACCACCCCAGAAACTGATAGATACAAAATAGGTCACAATTTTATTACATAAAGACAACTTTACACAACATTTTACTTTTTGAAAAAGGTTTACAGTGGTTGATAAAATTTGTGGCCAGCAGTTGGAAAACATGAGTCGTAATGACAAAGAACTCGCTGTCGTTATAACGAGTTTTAGACAAACTTTCATCGGTCGCTGCACCTTTCGTGCGACTCGCGTATTAGAGCTATGACAAGCCATAACTTTTAACAACTAATCTGAATATTTATTAAAAGCTTAAATGTTTTGTAAAATCGTCTTTGTGTGACCTGTTTTGTTCCATCAGTTGTCGGCTTTTTGTGCATGTAGTACGTCAGCATTGCGTTCGCGATGATATGTTCCTATATGATTCTTGCTTCTTATTGTTCTCTCTTACACCGATTAAAATTTTTGCCCAGGAATTTAGACTTACCCTGTGAAGCTTCGTTTGACACATAAGTTCAGAAAAAAAGGTTTTCTAATTACATTCATAGCAGTTATAACAAGTTGCTTTTCTAGTTTCTTATGGAGAATACGTCATTGAACTAGTTTTATGGCTACGGAAATCGTATGAATTGCGTTTTAAATAAAATAAATGGAGTCTCGTGAAAAAAGATTTGATTTCCTTACTTACTGCTCTGCTCTAAACTGTTGTTGTTGTTGTTACGTGTGCCAGCTAGGCTGGCGATTTGGGGTGCGTTGCTTTACTTTTCCAACTGTACCGTAATTTGGTGTGAAGTCCGACTTCTACATTTCACACATGGATCCGTTTATAGAGTAGGTAACCATTCACCACACATTCATACGAAGGAAGGACAAGGACAGGAGAGAGAAAGTATATCCGTGCCCGAGCCGGGATTCGAACCTGGGACCTCTCCGTCGCAGTCAGACTCTTCTGACCACTAGACAGAGAGGGTGGCTCTGCTCAAAACTAAAACAGATAATTAACAATAAGTCATCATCCTATTAACTACTTGCTTATAATGCTCACCTGCAAGAAATATCCACCTATGCATGAAATACGTTCTTTAATTATTTATCAGTCAGTGACGTAAATTTGAATTATCTATGCGTAATAAATTTTTTTGCCAGTGTCACAAAAAAAAGAAACCATTTACTTGTGTTCGTCTGTATATGTTACAAAGAACCAAAGCCATTAAATTTATATTAAGAATTTCGATTACTCCAATAGCAACTTTAGAACTTGAAGAGTTTAAAAAAGAAGAAAGCCACGACCTTTAATTAAGTGTTTTTAGTTTTCTTGAATGTTAATTAGCTGTATTGTTCACGGAAAAACTAAGTAATTCTCTTTAAGTAAGGGGAGAAGAATAAAATTGAACTAATGTAAAAAGCCATTATATTTCTTGAGAAATGTACTTTATTAAATTAAATTGAAAACAATTGAGGAAGAAATTCCCATTTGAATTCATTGTTGCAGAGCATTATCTATCTCGCTTACATATTTCCATTAAAAATTCAATTTTTTTCCTGGTAATTGAAAGATAAAACAGGAAATGAAGGTATTCTTAAAAAAGTTGAACATGTTGAAAAATTCTTTTAGCTTCATGAATATTTACAGTTTAATTCACTTTAAACAGAAAGCTAAAGTTTCGTAATCGAAAATGCATTTTTTTCCAAAATGGAACAAATTACCTTCAAAGTGATAAAACAGGTAGTTTTTAAAAGGTTCACATCATAGATACCATTCAATAAGTTACCGCACTACAGCCAGGGCTAAGGCAGAAATAATGTGTGTGTAATATCGGTGTATGTCATGCATAGATACCATTGTTTATTATTATTATTATTACTATTGCTATCAATATTATTATTATTACTATTATTAATATAATTGCCCTTTTAATGACAATAATTTAATATTGCTTTTTTGAATAATGGTATATTTACTGCTACTGCGAGAGCAACAAAAAGTTTTCTGTGCACTTTTAGCACACGTCATTACCTCTACGTAATTTAAGCAGCACGCTTTCAGCCCGCCTATTATTATAATTATTATTTATCTCAATATTCATTATTATATTTATATTAATGTTTTTATACCTATTTTTGCCCTTTAATTGAGAATGATTTACTGTTCCTCGAGTGAATAATGGTAGATTCACAGCCACTGCGAGAGCAACAAAAAATTAGCTGTGCACTTTTAGCACACGTCATTTATTTCTACGTAATTTAATCAGCACGCTTTCATTTTGCCTATTATTATTATTATTAATGCTATTTATCTTAATACACATATTTATGTTTATATTAATATTTTTATCACTATTTTTTCCTTTATAGTGAGAACAATTTAATGCTCCTCGAATGAATAATGGCAGATTCACAGATTCTGCGACAGCAACAAAAAGCTATCTATGCACTTTAAGCACGCGTCATTGCTTTTATATAATTTAAGGAACATGCTTTAGTATTGCCTACTATTATTATTATTATTATTGTAATTATTTTTTAATTTTATATTGCTATATCTATTTACAGTATTATTACTATTATTACCTTTGTAATGACAATAATTTTATGTTCCTCGAGAAAATAATAGTAGATTATCAGCCACTACGAGAGCAATTAAAAGTTAGCTATGCACTTTTAGCACACGTCATTACTTCTTCATAATTTAAACAGCACGCTTTTATTTAGCCTATTATTATTATCATTATTATTACTATCTATTATTATAACCATTAATCTTAATATTTATATTTATATTGATATTAATATTTTTATCACTATTTTTGCCCTTTAACGCCCAGTAATTCTATTTTTCTCGAGTGAATCGTGCTATTTAATACTATTCACTCGAGCCAATGCTCACAGCCACTGCGATCACATCACTGAAAGAGCAACAAAAAGTTAGCTCTGCACTTTTAGCACGCGTTATTACTTCTACATAACGTAAGCAGCACACTTTCATGTTGCTTATTATTATTATTATTATATATTACTATTTATCATTATATTCATATTTATATTAATATTTTTATCACTATTTTTGCACTTTCAGAGAGAGTAACTCTATGTTCCACGAATGAATAATGGTAGATTCACAGCCACTGTGAGGGTAACAAAAAGTTAATTGTGCACTTTTAACACACGTTATTGCTTTAACATGATTCAAGCAACACGCTTTCGTTTGGTCCAACATAACAAGTTTTATTTTATGATTTAAAATTATTTTCATCCAGAGGACCATTATTTGTCGATTGCTTTATCTTATTGTAAGTAAGAGACAAACTATCATTATCAGTTAGATAATTATTGCAACAGTCTATTACGACGTAAGTAATATGTTGCTGTTTCAATGGCTGTAAAATGATTCTAATGCTAATTTCGCAGTCATTTTGACAGTGGTGAGATATTTATTAGGTATCCTGCTATGTTATTTTGTCTGCATAACTTACTTGAATCGGCTTTACATTACACTTACTGATTGACACACATTTAATTCACCATTACACTGCAAATCTTCAACACCTTTAGAGAACATTTTGAGCACTTACGCTTGCCCACTTTTTCAGCTTTGAAGCCAGGGACGGATTGGCTCGCCCGGTTCTCTCTCTCTCTCTCTGCGCCATCGACTGTATGCCTTTTTTTTTTTTTTTTGCATCCTTGACAATGCGACTTCTTTTTACTTCCTTTTGCAAAAAAGGAAGTATTGTATTCGCAAAAAATTTTCACCCAAAAATCGGCCTTAATTTCCATTTTTCTCTCCCCCAAATGAATGTTGGTTCTTTTTTTTTTTTTTTCAACCCGACCACACGTGGATATGTGCCTAGGAACGTAAAGACACCCGAAATATCCATTTTGACATTCCCCGAGTTAATTACAACGAGTTTTCTCGTGACGTCTGTATGTACTTATGTATGTGCGTATGTGTTTATGTATATCCTATAACTCAAGAACGGAATGTCTTAGAAAGTTGAAATTTGGTACGTAGACTCCTAGTGAAGTCTAGTTGTGCATCTTTTTTTTTTTTTGGGATGCTCCAAAGGGGGTCTTTTGCCCCTTTTTAGAGGGAAATCATGCGTAATTTCGATGTAAACTCAAGTGGTGTTATAATTTGGCGGACACTTAGCGATATATCGCCAGTCTTTCTGGTCGCCAAGTTTTTTCGCCAACTTGGCGATAAATTTGGTGGTTATTTTTTTTAATTTTATTTATTATTTTTTTTTAATCTGGTTTCAATTTGGTCATTGCTGGTGATATTTAGAGAGTAAACTGTTGAATCATATTGATACTGCCAACAATGAGAAAATGACAAGAAATTGAAGTAAAAGGAAGTCATGTGATGTACACATCAGCTCGTTTTTTTTCATTCTTCGAACTTGTGTGACTTTGTTTTTATTTTCCTTGCGCATCTTAGACCTGTAGGCCTTTAGTTTTTTTTTCCCACCCTCAAACCTATGTGACTTGGAGTTTTTTTTTTTTTTTTTTTTTTTTTTTTTTTTTTTCCTCTCTCTCTCCTCGACCTGTGCGATTTCAAGGTTTTTTTTATTTTATTTATTTATTTATTTATTTTCGCCTTCAAAATTGTGCACCTTTTAGGATTCAAAGTTGGCGCTTTCAAGAAGAACCAGTCCGCCCCTGCCTATCTTATTAAGAATGAATAATAAATATGAAAAAAAATAACTGGCGGAACGAAAAACATTTAAAAATAAGTACGTATGTTAAAAGTCTCATTTAACTACTAGTTACAAATTAAGGAAAGCAAGTGTGAAAATCTTTCTAGATAAAAAACCACTGAGAAATATTTTTAGCACCTCTGCTACACTTCACTCATTGAAAATTTAAAATATGGTTCTAAAGCTTAGTCATAGGCTGCCACGCTTTGTTGTATTTTAAGTAAAAATGTAACATCGTGGAAAATAAAAAAAATACTATTTTTAATATAACATTTTACTGCTTTGTCACTTTTTTAATGCGAAATGTCAAATATTTTTATAGTTAATAATCAAAACACTGTACATCGCTCTTTTTCCTGCCATTAACCATTACATTCTTAGGGAATTAATATTGTTTTGCAGAATTTATTTCTATAATGGTATTAACTGTTTTCGTATATTTCACTCATCTAAAATGAAGTTCATGTCTTAAAAAAACAAGTAGCATTTTAAGCCTTGAAACAAAATTTCGCTTTTCTCTCTGAACCTGCTCAATAAATATCACATTATAAAATAAGCCCCTAGTGTAGTATTTTGATTACTGTGCACTCTTAGATATTACTTTTTATCTGAATAACTACCGTCTACAAAAATATCTTCCTTTTTATTCAAATCAAACTAGCATTTTCAAAAAAAAAAAATTACCTGGAAATAAATATTTTTTACATTTAGTATAACCTTTTCGAAAAATATTGATAAAGTGGTGTCGTATAAATCGATCCTGGTTGTCTCACTTGCTATCAAACGTAAGGAGTAGATCTCTTCATATATATGATAAACGATACATCTCGGCATCTGCGTCACAGAAGAAGTTTCTATTCTTTTATTCATGGACCAAATTCCAGTTGCAAGTTCCATACGATGTTTCGTATTAAAACCGTGCAGTTAGAAAAGTTGCTTCATTCAGTAAAGTTTTACGCAACTGGTCAAAAGTGTGGTTGTTCCTGATTTATTTAGTTAATTATAAACGAACAACATATTTCAATGAGCGTTCCTGTATGTATGCAGAACATGCAGTGAAAATCGCTACTGTAAGGAATTTTTACAGAAATTTTGACTACGTAAATCTCACAAACAAAAAATGGTATTACCTACACATTTCCTGATACCAAGAAACATAATTATATTTAAGGTTTAGTTTAAAATATTGTTTTTAAATTATTTTCCCTTAATTAGACTACACATAACAGGACTAGTTTAAAAAAAAACTTTTATATTTAACAGAAATGTTGTCCAGGAACCTGACAGCAAACATTTTACATACGAGTCACTCCATTTCATATCAGGTAGACAGGAGGGGGAAATGTCATATGGCCAACAATATTTTTTTTTTAATTACTGAAGTTGCATCTAAGAGGCATATGGAATATTGTAAAAGGATTTTGCATGATTTTCCTTTTCTTCAGTTAGAGTTTTAAATTTCAGCACAAAGGCCATACTGAAAAAACGGCGATAGAAGTTGGAAGCCTTTATATGGTTGTTTCATACATGTTTTACTGTGATCGTTTATGCATACAGCCTAAGAAATCAAATTCGAAAATTCGAAAATTTTCAAAACCTAACGAATTTTGAAGTGAGATTGCTGAAAAAAAAACCCTTTTTATTAAACCTAAACATTGACTCATTTGAACATTTTATAAGGTTTAGCAAGTGAATATGCATTAAATCTTATGTTTTTGCTCAGAAGAAGTTTATGGGTTTTTTAAAAGTGATCTTATAGGTCATGTCGTGCGTGTAAAATGAAATGTTTTTCTAATAATTTCATTAACTTAAATTCTGATTGATAATAGTTATAATAGTGTACTTTATCAGAAACAGTTAAAATTTTGATGACTTTTTATAATTTATATGCAACGAACCGCCTTTGATGATTCAGTTAATTTGTTTACTTGTACAATTCTGCCTAATCTTAGAAGAACTTTCTGCTATGAAAGCTACTCTATTTCTTATAACATCTTCAATTAATTACATCTTTCATCAAATGGTACAGTTTCTAATATTCTTTAATAAAAGGTGGCTTTTCTGCTTTAAAGTTAGTTTTTATGAATAAAAATAATCGTACGAGATAGGATCCAAAAGTTCTGTGACTACGGTCACCAATGAAAAGCAAAGTCATGTAATTAAATCAAATAGTTTGAAATAGTTCTCCTCTTTCAGCTTGGATGGTTACTACTATGTAATGTAATTAAGTTGCAAGTTGTAATTAAAAGAGAGAAAATTTTGAATTTAGAAAAAAAAAAACCTTTGTGGATCAAGCTACTTTTCAGCTGTTCTTTTCAGAGACGATATTCTTAGGATTTTGAATAATCAGTCATAAACGATATAAACTCATGAAACGTTTAATTTTCTCAAAATTGGTGTGATTTCCTGAAAAAAGAGAGTTTTAAAATTTATCTTAAAAAATAGATATATAATTTAAACTGCGAACACGTAAACAAAAAAATCGAAAATAATCTTTCTTTTGAGGTGGTGGGGAAAAAATGGTTATTTATCAGTCCTGTACGTTACTTCTCAATTTCCTTTAAAAGAAGTTTTTAGCAGCGTTGAATTTAGTCCAACTTATTAAGGCGCTTTTCATAACTGATGCCACTCTTTTTTCAACAAATTTGACACTTACCGTTGTCACAAAGCGTCAATTTTTCTCTAACCCTCCCCTTGTCACATGTCGCAGTTTCTCCATAAACATTTTATTACAAAAAAAATATGTGATGTCACTCTTCTTGTCACACCTTCTCTCTTCCTTGTCGCAAACTGTCACAATATCTCGAATCCACTCTCCTCCTAAAACGTAGGATCATCTGTAAACGAATGCTTATGACAAGTAAGTGCTTTTTAAAATAACTGTTACTGAAGCATCTGGTATAAATAGTTGTCTGAACAGTAAAGGAACACTTAAGCACAATTTCATATTCAGAAAACATAATATTCTGAGAAGCTTGATCACTTGACACATGACATTTAAAATCTTTTATGGATGTGTGTAGTTATTGTGAAGAAACTGGGAGAAGTTTTATGGAGTTCCAGGAGTTTGTAGGAATTTAAAATCAAAGCGATGCAGCAACCTAGTAAATGAACAAGTCTAAACAAAAGGCAAACAAATTTTCTTCCGGAATTTCATTTTCTTTCCAGAATTTTATATAATGGTCGTCAGTTCAGTTTTCAAATCTCATTTTTAAAGAAAAGGTAAAAAACTCTTAATTTTCTATGTGATTTCCTGTAGTCAAACTACACTATATTTGGCTCTTCTCTGTAAGTTTCTCTGTAAAGTTTCTTAACAACCAAAAGATCGCATGCATATTGACTTTTGAAAACAAAAAGGTTTTTTGCAATAAATATTATCCATATCTCTCATCTTATTTTATTGCGAAAGACTAAAAACACTTTTAGATGTCAACAATAGCTAAGAATTAAGTTTCATTTCAAAAGCTAGTTTAAAGAGAAGTTAAATTTTATTGATAGATGCCATTTACAATAAGAGTAAATCCTCATTGATTTGACATGCTCATGATTTGAAGAAACTACAGTTATTTTAAATAACTGATATAATTTCCCTGACTCGTATTTTAGTTATACAGTATGTGCACCTAAATAACTATCCTGATTAAGCAAGATTCGGCTCATTAGATCCGGATTAATGGGGATTAACCGTAACTACAAATATATTAAAGCGAATCGCATATTCGTCTATCTACCACTATGTCTATCATTTTATTGGAAGTATTTTGCTCTGCAGCTCACAAAAAGCGTCATTTTTACCTTCGCTGTACGTCGCTGTGCGTCTCAAGCGTTGTTTGCTAATAAGCTATACGTCAATACAGAAAAATATGTGCATAAGTAAATATATTCATAGTTTCTTTGTTGTTATTCTATTTTTTAATAAATCATTTTGCACCATTACGTTATTTGGGTATTTTTTCCCCTATTTTGAAAGGCTTCTATTAAAAAAAAAAGGTTGCTGGTGAAAGCACTTCCTGAATCTTGTTCAGCGGTTAAAAGCTTTTGATTGCAAAAATAAGCTGTATTTTTTGTACTGCGTAAAAGGTTTTCAATTTAAAGCTGTAATCTTAACGATTTCTAATGTTAGGAACGATATTTAAGTCGTTTGAAGAATGAAAAAACTGCAGAGCTATTTTAGAAATTTATGCTTTTCTAAAAGAGTTCTATGTAACATTCATTTTTTACGAAAGCAAATAATCTCGAAACAAAAAAAGAATAGAAGATTTGTTATAAACCTTTAATGTTTTAGTATAAGCTCACTAATGTTTCAAAGATCTTTTTTTATAAGTTATTTCTTTACATTTTAACAATTTATAAAATTTTCCAAACATTAAATGCGTATTTTTTGCCATTTTTTCAGTTCAAAATTAAATGTCACATCGAATGGATGAATAATAAATAAATATGTTGTGCATGTAAGTAACAAACGTATTTGAAAATTAATAGGTTTTACGAAAAAAAAACGATGCATTTCTGTCCGTGAACTAATCAAAATACATATTTTCCAAAAATTGATGCACACTATTTTGTACAAATCATGGTAAGTTGCTAAAAAAGCCGAAGCCAAGATTTTTTCGTGAAATGAAATTTAAAAAACGGTATTGGAAGGACATTTTTGTCGTAAAAATGTGAACCCTAAACACATGATGAATGATAATCAAAAACAATTTTTGTTTTTCTCAATTTGTTACTGATTCCCTAAACACAAAAATAATGTAACTTTATTGGAAAATGACATCTGGAGAACATCTCTTATGTGACAAAAGTTACAAAGTAATTAGTCTCTTATTTCTGAAGAAATCCCTTAAAATGTTAATTTTTTAAAGTGTCCCAACATTTTTGGTCATATAGTGTATGAGTAATACAGTTTGTATAATGGTAGGTACTTGAACATCTCGTAGTGTTTTAACGTAAAAAAAATTCATTTTTACATTTTATCTCCAGTTACTATCTAGCTAACTAAAGGGGCTTTTTGAAACAAAACCCCGTTTCCCTAATGTTTGGAAATATTTCTTTTTAAAAACATTTTTGTTTGTGACTTTTTTCTTAAATACATATGCGGCAAGGAGAAGCAAAGGCATGTAAGTACCAACATTAGAAATTTTGCGATAACCAGTACAAACGAAACGTGAACGTGTCCTTTGTTTTAGGGCAATAATCTTGTTGCTGCTATATAGAATGATTTAGAAAAATATTTCAATGAAAACCTACATAGCACCGCAACTTACTCAAACTTGAAAATATAAACTCACATCCCTTTGCTTATCACTGCCTAAGATGTTCTTGTTGTTTTGTTGAAGTGACGTTTCCGATTCCAACCACTCGTGGTTTGTTTACTACCTTGAGGGTCCTGTTTTTCTCATTCACTTTACCGTTAGTTCAGACTTCGGGAATCATCTTTTCTTTTATGCGCTGAAGAAGAGAATTGTTTTTGATCTCCACGAAACAGCTGTTAGCTGATTTTTAACTCCTTTCAATGATTTTACTTGTAGCTGTACGCGTGGACTTATTTTACTCATTTCTTAGCAGTGTCTGCAGTGATAAATCAATTTATTTCTCTATTTTTTATTTTGAAGGTTATCCTCGTTGTGACAAAGTTTTTACTCAGTCAAAACTTAAATTTTTGTAGAAAATGTTAACTTCAGCATTTATAGTACAATGACATTTTTTTTATATTTGCTACCCTATAATAAAATGTGATAATTATTTAAAATACATTAGTCATGCAAGGTAACTTTGAGCAATACCGGCAAACTTTAATTCATTTTCTAATACATATGTTCTAGTTGCAAAACGCCCGAAGCAGCACTCACCCGAAAAGGCTAAAAAAAAAATTCTACTCTTGATTTTACAAGAAGAAAAGTTTGCAATATTGCTCACAGCTCATTGAATCATTCAATAAAGCTGCAATTATTGCTTGAGAGCTTTTTTTGATGTTATTTTAAGTGTTCTTATAAAACTATAAATTGTGATATTCCATTCAAGCAATTTTTGAAGTTATCGAAATTGCTCTTCCGACATTGTTAATTGTAATAACTATGCAAACTATTTTTGAAAGTTTTGAAAATACTTTTTCGACATTGGGAATAGTAATATTCTGTGTAAACTATTTTTTGAAGTTATTGAAAGTGCTATTTCGACATTGTTAATCGTAATATCTTATACAAACTATTTTTGAAGTTATTGAAAATACGTTTCCGACATTGAAAATTGCAATATTATACGTAAACTAGGTTTTGAAGTTAATTAAAATGTTTTTTCTGGCATTTTAAATTACAATATTCTCTGCGCGCTATTTTTGAAGTTATTGAAAGTGCTCTTCCGACACTGGGAATTGTAATATTATATGCAAACTTTTTTTGAAGTTAATTCTAGTGCTTTTCCGACATGGTAAATTGTAATATTTTATGCAAACTATTTTTGTAATTATTGAAAGTACTTTCCGCGTTACAAATTGTAATATTCTATGCAAACTGTCTTTAAGTTGTTAAAAGTACTCTTCCGGCAATAAATTATAATAATCTCTTTAAGCTGCTTTTGTGAGTTTTTGAAAATACGCTTCCAATGTTGTAAATTGTAACGTTCTATGCAATATTACAAATGACATAAATCTTGGTATCCTGTGAAGTACATTGACAGAGTTTTTAAATACGTCAAAATATTTTTTGCTACATTTAAACGTGCACTACTTTTATTAAAAAAAATTAAGTTTCTTCTGTTTTACACCAACAAATATCTCAAAACCAGTAAAATATAAGTGTTGCAGTTTAAAATGGAGATAAAATGGCTCAAACTTACCCTCTATGAGCACAAAATATTTAAAGCTTGAGAAAACATATGAAAATGATATTACACACGCTGTTTTGTAAGAAATGCATAATTAATAATTTTTCACGTCTTCTGTCAGGGGCTTTTGTAATGCGTTGCGTTTTTTAGTGAAAGGGCGTTGCCGAATGTTAGTGAAACGAATGTTAAGCAGCTGAAACGATCAATAGAAACTCAGTTGAAGAAAAGAAAATGTGAAAATATATCAGTATAATATACATATTTAATGTCATGAATGTATAAATATCCACTTTTTCGGTGACATTTTAATGGCTACTGGATCCCTCCCCCCCTCCTCCCAAATTATTCATGTGTTATAAAAGACTTCTGATTTAAGGTTATAATCAGCAAGAATTTTTTAATTTATTATTTTTCATTGTACTATGTTTTGTGTTAATGTATGTTTACTTATTTTACATTGCAATAATCACTCTTTTCTGTTCTTTCGTGTAAGCATCGTTTTTATCTGTTTGGGGCAGTATTTTCATATTCTAAAGAAACTAGAAATTAATTTTTGCAATTCAAACTTTAAAAAAAGCTATGAATTTTAAAAACTTTTTTAAAACTTTTGATAAAAAATTTAACAGAATGCGGATTAAAAATATGCAGAATTCTAAAGAAATATGTGAAATAATTTAAATTTCAAAAATTGAGAATGATGTTTTTAATAAGACGTTCTTTTTTCGTTAATGATATTATCAGCTATTTATTTTTGTTCTAGAAAATGAGTAGCGGAATGTGGGGCAAAGTAAAATACCGCGGCAAAACTAAATGGTATTTTTTAAACAGTTTATACCTCGGGCAGTATTTTAACTATTATTAAGTATGTAGCAATTGATTCCTGTTAAAAATAAATAAATAAATCCCTCTAAAAATCGTGGTATGTGACGATGCAGCTCGCTTTTAAAAATTTATTCTCATTATTTTAATATACTGTAGCACATCAAAATAATTTTGATTGTTGTAAAATTATAAGGTTTTTGTTATTAAGGTTTCAAATTTTAATAGAGTTTTATTAATGTCCAGTGATGTATTTATTTTTTGATTACTGGGCCTGTTCTAGTTTTAAATGCTTAAAATACTATTTGCATTCGGAGCAAAGTGAGTGGAGAAAAGTAAAACCGTTTATTTCTTTACTGTATTAAATTATTTAATGTATCATTTGCGCGCAATAATTCATATAAATTCATTCAAATCATTTAATTATTTACTCACTTATTCATTCATTTATCATTTTATTCAAACCATTATTTAATTAATAAGTTCAGTTAATGTTTTATTATTTTGTTTATTTATTTATTCATTTTTTCATTCATTATAATAATTAATCGAACCGAAAATAATTCATTAGAAAAATATGTTAATTATTACTTTGCGCTACGTATGGGACAAAGTAGAATTTTTTCAATTTGTTATTATTCCTTTTTTAAAATTTAAAATAATGCTAAAAATATTTAAAAAAAAATTCTTTTAATGCAAGTTTTATTTAAAAGGCAATATTATCTTTTCATGTAACCTATATTTCTAAACAAACTTCCTTTTTTTTTTAATTTACATAGATGTACGTTACCTTAACTATTTCACTCAGTCGCGCATTCCTTCGGCTCTTTTTTTTTAATGAATTTATTCTTCTTCCTGTTTTTCATTTCATTTTTTGTAGATTAACTTGAGCCGAGTTTCTTTAAAAAACGGTTAGACATAGGTATTTGAAAAAAGAGAGCTACAATCTTGGGAACTAAATGCTTACTAGAAGTGGTTAAACAATTTTAAATTTAACCTTAATCATTTCTGGATAAATATTCTGCTGGTTTAACAGTTTACTCATGAGCAGAAAACCATAAGGGGCTTTAATGTCTTCTGATGATACAAATCATACTTTAACTTTTATTTTAGTCAAGCAGATATGTGGCAAACATTAGAAAGCGAACAGATAACTGTTGGGAAATGTGTATTAACTAGATATGGTGTGAAAGATTTTTATTTTCAAATTTATTCATTTGTGAATCCTGATGATTTACCAGTTGACGCATGGACAGAAAATCATGATAATGTGCTTGTTTTGCTTCAGATGATATGAAAACATAATTGGAGTGTAAACTTTGGAAAAAAGGAAAGGTAGAAAAAGTTTAGTAAAAAAACAACTGACATTAATCTACAAAAAGGTACATCTTGAGTGCATAAGTTGCCTTTAATACCTATCTAGCCGAAATTACGGCTTAAGATATGAGAAACAATTTTACATCTATCTGTACTACATGACCAAAAGTATCGGGACAATTTCAAAAACTCACAATTTTAAGAAGTTCTCTAGAAATAAGAGACTAATTGCTTTGTGACTTTTGTCCCATATGAGATATGCTCCAGCTGTCAATTTGCAATAAAAGTTACATCACACGCGTGTTTTGGAGCTCAGTAACAAATTGAGGAAAAAAATGTTCTTTGATCATTATTTATCGTAAATAGCTGCGAATAAGCTGTAAATTTCAGAAAATAGTCAGCCCACTATGTTCAATGACTTTACATACTTTTGAGAAAGTATCGCTGATATTAACGAAGATATGAGCATTTCTTTCAAAACAACGAATTTTATTTGAAGTTTTTTGGCTCATAATACGCAACCATTTTTCCATAGTTTTCCATTAAGACTAACCAAACTTTCAGAAAACTTGACAGCATACAAGAGAAGCATCCCAGACAACCACAATTGTCTCTTAGACATCCAAAAAGGTCCATGGCATATCCAAATATCCATTGGATTTGCCACACAGCTGATGGATATCCATATCTGGTTATGTCTATGGATATGGATTTCTGATATATCTTCAAGACATCCAAACGGTTACATGTTTTGGATGTGGATATTCGGATAGCTTATGGATATCCAGATTTTGGATATGGATTTTCGCAAGTCGTCTAGCTATCCAGATTTTTACATGTTTTAGATATAGATATTTGGATAGCTTGTGGATGACTGTTCAATAACCTGAATGTTTAAAATAAATATCCATCGAAGTCTCATTTATGGATATCTGCTAGATATTTGACTGTTGGATATTACTTGATTTGTTTATATTCAGGTCTCTGCGGCAAAATTCTTTTAATTTAAAGTTTTGTTGATGTGAGGTGAGTTTTTTTTTAAATTCATTTCTTTTTAAAGTGTGGTGAACTGAGAAAACTAACACTTCTTCTAAACTTCATTGTTTATCAACAAAATCGCTATCGCGATACGGCGTGAGTTTGGTGGATAACAATTTTGTACTGGATACTTTTCTTTGCTGTAACTACATTAATTAATGTAGATGTTCTTTTCTTAGATAAGTGTTTTAGATGCTGCTGATTTTTTGTGTTTTTCAAATTTTAGAACATTTGTTGGTCAGCAAAAGGTAAGTGTTTGTATGTTACCTACCACTTTTCCGTTTGATTTGAATGTCGGCCATTACTACTTTGTTTGCTGTTTTAAAAATTTAGTGGAGTATTAAACTGTTTTGACGTTTTTCTTTTCTTTATTGGTATGTTTCTTTGTTTCTGGTAAATGTATTTTTTTTTACTCAATGATAATTTTTTCACTAATGAAGAGTTAAGTTCACAGGTACCCTAACTTTGATTTCTGTTCGTGTATGTTCGATCTGCATTTCTTCCACAATGTTAACTTTTCATTTTTTTAAATATAAAAACCTGTCTTGCAAGTAGACTAGGTTATTATTAACTTAGATTTCTTTGCATGTGTTGTGTTACTTTGCTGAAAGAATTAAAACTCTAAAGTTGTTTTGTGGAAATGTTTAAAGCTTATTTTCTAGAAATTTTTATGTTTATGAATGTTCAGTTTAACCATTCAATTTAAGCATGCATTCCCCCAAAACATCTATCCAGTTTGTTAATTTTTTCAATTGCACATTGCTTGAATATGTGTTTGCATTATAAAGATAAAGATTGCATTTTAGTCTTTCCCCTTGTTGTCGGATGGCACAAAAAGGCCCAATGTTGGGTTTATTATTTGCATTCATGTTTTAGCACCTCATCGTTTACATTAGCAAGATGAACACTACTATTAATATTATTTCTCCCTAAAAGCTATGAAATCTCAATATACTGGAATTTTGGTTTTACCAATGTATTCCAAGTGTCTCACTTACTCCTCCTTAATAATAAGTATTTTTTGGCATGATTTTTTTTTTCAATTTCACGATTGTTTTATTTAAATTCAAATGGTATTATATTTGCTTGAAAACTCAGACCACTGTTGACTAAAAAGTGGTAGCGTTTAAAAATACCAGGTTAATGAGAATGCATATGTAAAGTTTTTCTCCCAGGTGTTTTCGTCCTGCCAGAATGTAGATGAGTTTTCTGAATTTGACGGGGTTATTAAGTATCTTGGAAATCCACCATATTAAAATTAGCGTAATGTTTTATAAGTCTCTGAATGCTGTAAATTTTGCAACAATTAAATATGAATCCAAGTTAGCCAACTATTACTCATAAAAGTCTGGCTTCAAAATTCACATTGTATGTATTTCATCTGTAGTTTTCACTAGTGCCGTACCAAGTAACTCGTAGTTCGAGTTCAGATATCAACCTTGTTGACATACACTTTACCGAGCACTTAGAATGACACTAATACTCATAATATAATATACAAATTATTCTTGTTCAAATATTTCATTATTTTACTGTATGAAAGAGAAAATAGAGAATGAGAAACATCCGGAGAGGAACATTTAATAGCGACTACCTAATAAAATTGACATAGTTTCTTTTTTATGTTCCTTCTCTGTCAAGCCATTTTTTTTTTTTTTTTTTTTAAATTGCAGTATCCTGTGTTTGTCAAGTATGTAAATATATAATTCATAAATTGTTATGAAAAACAAGATAGCAAATATTTATTTCTTTATTTTAGCAGAAGAAAAAAACCAAGCGAAAAATTACTGAGAAAAACATTCAGGAGGAACTATTTAAATTAAATGTAGTTTCGCTTTTATATTTGTTTTCTGTGTTTTCGACATCTTTTAAAATTATATTCTTTAACGCTCAAACATATAAGGTAAGTATATCTTATAATTTAATAATTCCAAATGTGAAAACACATGCTTTATGCAGCATCAGTTCATTATTTTTGCAATTTTCTCATTTTTTGAAATAAAAAGTTTTCTTGGCTGTTTTTCAGAACAAAAATTAGAAAAAGGAGATGTTTAATTCAAATATTTTGGAACAGTTTCGACTTTTTGGTGAAAAGATCTTCACGCTAGTTACATCTGCAATTGTGGTTATGGCTGCAATTTTCTTGAGTATTGTATACTTGACTGCAAGCTTACTTGACAATGGAGAAATAAGATGAGACCAAATGAAGGAAATAGTTTATTGCGTCTTTTCCGATATTCGGGTGAAATTATGCTCTACCGTTTAAAAATCAGATTTGTTCGTTAAACCCATGCATACTACCTTTTTTAGTAATAATTTCTGTCAATCTTTAAATATTTTCAATTTTACGAGCAAAGCAGCGAAGAACTTTAAAACCATTTGAATCAAACACGCCAGCCAGTAGCAGCTCATACACAGGTGGTGATCTCCTCTTATTCGTGAAGCAGGTAAGGTGAGGAAGCTAATAAGTGTGACGTTTTATCTGTTAACTCGGTTTTTCTTCTGTGTGTGGTGATGATGTCACTGTCCACTTAAGTTGCAGACAAGTATAGTTCCAAATGTCATGATGTTATTGTAATTGAAATTCTAAATTTTTGCATTAAATTCTAAGTATTTTTTCCTGCTGTAATATGTATTAACAAAGTTCCAGATTGCATTGCCAAAATAAGTACTTTTATAAATTGGTTTTCTCCCAGTATTAATCAAAATTAGGGCAACAGGTTCTGCCATGAAAGTTGTGGTTAAATATTAGTTGCGGCACATCAAAACCTGACTAGATAAAATCAAATAAATAATAATAATAAACCTGAATTTTTGACATCTTGAATTAAAATGAAGTTTTTTGCAATCATGAGTGTGCATGTGCTGGTACGTGTGTAGGTTTACGTTTTGTGTAGGTATGTGTATGTGTAAAGATATGCGAATGTTTGAAGGCGTGTGTATGTGTAAAGACGTGTGTATGTTTGAAGGCGTGTGGGTAAGATACAGAAGCAACCGCACAGCAGGAGCGGATTCTGGTGGTCAGTGCTGCTGATGGAGACCGTGCTTGCTGGAGAAGCAGGACCTGAGCCAGTCAACAGTGTTGCTTCCGAGGCTCCTTTCCAAAAATCAAAGGACTAACATCATTCACCGGTGAAGTGAAAACAAGAAGCAATTCGTGATTGCTGAAAACAAACATAGATGTTTTGTCCCTGTCAAATTTTCATGCATTTGTGATGTTTTGTTTGTATGCATTTTTTAAAATGTTAGCCAATAAAAATATTTTACATTAATTTTGATGACATTAAAGCTTTTTTCACTACGTAGAATTTAGTTTTAAAAAGTAGAGATTGCTGTGTGTAACTCATGTAAAGGAAGGAGCATATAAAGGTAGGTCATTCTGCCTAAGAATATCAAAATTTTATTGAAGTTCAGTTTCCAGATTTGAATTTTGACATCTTTTAAGAGATATGAAACAAAATAAATATTTTCATATTTGTCTATTATTTTTTTTAGATTATACATGCATTAATCACAATGCATCATAATATTTTAGTGTGATAGTTAATTTTTTTGAACACTTATCAAATAAACTAAACTTTATTAAGTATAATGCATTGTGTGAAATCCTTCTAATTATAAATTATATTTGAGCCACGAGTTTCTAATAATATATTATTAGATGTAAAATTTCAAATTGGTTGCAAATAAAGTGAATTACTAGTTGAATAAAAATATTTTTTTGTGTGTGTATGGGGGGGGGGAGGTTGCATATTCATTAGTAAAGCTACTTTAAATTTCCAAGCATAATTTAAAAGATTTAATCAAATACAATTAATGACAAGGTTTATAAAATATATAAAATTGCAGTAAGGAGGTTATTGCTTAGAGTTAGCAATTATGATTTTATCAAAATAAAGTAAAATATAAGTGCACATTTTAAATTTGACATTAGACAAATATTTTATTTGACAAATATTTTAAATGAGTAAAAGTGAAAATATATAAATTTTAATAATCTCTATGTTTTTTTTTTAATGATTTAGTATTTAAAATTTTAAGGATGCATTTTGTGTCCAGATTTATTTTGCTTATAGGCTTAGTATGCAAAGTAAACAACATGGATATTCTAGATATCTATAAACTATCTAAATAGCTATCTCCCATGGCTATCTAATCCACGTAATTGACATAAAACGCATATCTCATGGATATCTATCGCAAATCCATAACAAAAATTGGAGATCATATCATATCCAAGAGAGATCCAAATATCCAGACCTCCCTGGGATGTCTTTAAAGTGCAACCTTTCTGACTTCTGGTGGATATGGACTTGGATATGTAGACCAGGCATGGATATCTAGTGGATTTGGTGATGTCTACTTGCTTTATCCAATGGATCTCTTATAGATGGCTTTTAGATTTGGTTGGTTGTTTGGGATAATACTAAACTTTGAAGTTAAAGTATTGAAAATTTGATCAAATATGGACATTTAAAACAATTGATTTCTCACTGCGCATGCGCGGAAGATAACAATTTATAACTTTCACAGTCTAAAGCCCAACTAGATTCTTCAAAGCATAATAAGTTCCAGTTTAATGTGTTAAAAATTAAGAAAGTTATCAGCGATCAAATGAGTCGAATTTCAACTATTCTTGGATAGGCGACGAGTCGTGAGGGGTCGTTCGCAAATAATCTATTTGCAACGTGAATTACAATGAAAGATTTCAAGCAAATGTTGCAAACTTGCGAAAGACAGCTCATGACATTTCGTCTATCCAAGAATTGTCGAAGTTCTACTCATTTAATCGACAATAACTTTCTGAAGTTTTAAGATATTAAACTGGAATTTTATTATGACTTAAAGAATTTAGTTGTATTTTAGATTGTGAAATTTATAAATTATTATCTTTTGTAGTGAAAAATTAATTGCTTCAAATGTCCATATTTTATCTAATTTTCAGCATTTTAACTTCAAATTTTAGTATTACGTTTCTCTTGTAAACTGTCAATTTTTCTAAAAGTTTGGTAAGCTTTGATGAAAAGCGTTGTGTGTTAGGAACCCAAACTCTTCAAATAAAATTCGTAGTTTTGATAGAAAAGCTCATATGAGTCATTTCTCCATTCCAGCTATTTCTGTATAAAAGCTGTAAAAAAAAAAAAAAAAAAAAAAAAAAAAAAAAAAACAGTAGAAGGGTCATTTTCCAGAAATGTAAGTTTTGAACGCAAATATTTTTCATTTTCAAAACCTTTTGTTTTCTTTTTTTTTTTCATTCTTACATGAAAGTGTTTCCTACTAGAAGTACCGTAAACAATGGCCCACCTAAGTTCCAATTATTTCACTCATAAGTAAAAAAAAAATGTCTTGTTCACGGAAATAAAAAATAAGAAAAAAAATTAATATTTAAGAATCGAGGCCAATTTAATAGCTAAGTGGTAATTTTGTTAATTGTACAAACAATCAGCTATTTTAATGATTAGTGGGAATAATAATATTAAGCTCCCTTAATTAAAGTACGGCTTAATTAGTAGTTTCAAACGTAGTCTAAAAGATAGTATTTAGTAAATTTGAGGATATAATGGCAATTTATAATTTTCTTAGAATGCCTATTATTGATGTATTTTCCAACCATCAGTTATTTTCACCTCAAAAACAATGACATTGATGAGGTCTGGCACGGAAGTGAGGATTTTTCCATTAATATAGGCTTAATAGATACATTTTTCATGGAAATATTTTTTCTTCGTTAATCTGCACATGTTAAGCATATAAAATCATGTTTACTTCTTTTTTTACTTTAATTTACATCGCTGAAATTTAAGTTCACGGAGGTGAGAAGTCATAATAACCACACTAAGTTTTTAAAGAAAAATCTATCTTCTTCTTTTTCGACAAAAATCTCACAACTTCAACTATGACGGAAAATAAACGAGGGGGCTCTCTTGTATCATGGAAAATAAAATTTGATGTCATTACTGCCACGTGTTAATGAGGAATGGCATTTTGTGTTTAGGTAACGGAGGTGAGAATTTATTGTGACATGGCTCCTTGTAATTCTAAAACGAACTGAAACAAAATATTAAAAAATGACATTTTCTTAAACGATTAGTATTTGAGACACTTGTGAAAGGAATAGTAAATAAATAAGGATACACGTTTAATTAAATAAGTTATTAAGCAACATAAACAGTCACACAAGGTGTACGACATGCCACAGAGGTGAGAATTCATATGTTGTGAACAAAAAATATACTAAAATTAAGAGTATTATTAAAATATTGTTGGCAGGTTTAAATATAGTTTTGATGAAATTAAAAATCATTTATAAATGGATTGTTCCTTAAAGTTTTTACTGTAAAAGGCGTGTGACAGAAAAATTACGCTTTTTGAAGAATGACCCATATCTTCGTGAATATCAGTGATACTTTCTCGAAAGTATGTAAAATGATTGTACATAGTCAGCTTACTAATTTCTGAAACTTACAGCTCATTCTCAGTTCTTTAAGATGAATGATGATCAAAAATCATTTCTGTTTTCCTCAATTTGTTAATGATCCCCTAAACGCAAGATTAATGCAATTTTTATTGGAAAAGGACAGCTGGAGCATACTTTGTTACGTGACAAAGGTTAAAAAGCAATTGGTCTTTTATTTCTTGAGAAATCCTTAAAAATGTGAATTTTTGAAAGGGTCTCAATATTTTTGGCCATATAGTGAACATGCCACCCATAAACATCACAGTTAACTCCAACAATCATTTGTGATCTCCTCATTGTTTTCTTTACACTTACACTTTTCAAGAAATCCAAGAATGGTTCAATGGAGATTTTAGTGATGAGGCACTTATTTGAAAACTAGTTATTTAAATAATATTGTTGTATTTTTTGCCCTGTTCTTAAAATCTTCTGTGAGGTGTTTAATCTTCAGTTATCAGTGAGCTGAATTATCCTCTCAAAACTCTCAAAAATGTGATGATAGCAAGGAAAGAACAAACAATTACTGTTGATTTTTTTTTCTAGGTTTACGCAGGCAGTTTACAAGACAGTGTTCATTTCTGTCATATAAAAATTGAGTGTTTGAATTTTATCCATTATACTCTAGCTTTTCACTGCTTGGACACAAACAAGGTTGTTCTTCTTCACAAGACGTTAGGATCTTAGAAAATCTGAAAGATTGTTCTTTGCCTCGAAAAGTTACTGATTCTGCAAGTCTATCAGTGTTTTCAATATCTCTGTATGCGAAAAGTAATTTTCCATCGGAGTGCAAAACAATTTTCGAACAAATGTTATGGTTAATTCTTTGCTAAACTTTGGCTGCTAATATTTTTTAGGAATTCTTAATACCTTTAAACAGCTTCTTCATGCATCGAACAATGGGTCAATCGCTCTGCCCGCAGCCAATAACAAATTAAGCAGTCGACATAGTAACGCTTGTAATAGTCTAACTCTGATAAGGTGACTTCCGATGAGGTAATGATTAAAATGATTGCATTTTTCGAAAAAGCGGTGTGGCAAGACGGTTTTCTATGACAATTTAATTATTAAATTTAATTTTTATCTAACATAATACAGTACAATGCAATACAATGCAGTGCAATGCAATGCAATGTAATAAAATACAATACATATTTAAAGAAGCGTTTTAAGTTTAAAATTTAAACTTTCTTCTTTTTCTTTCTTTTTTAAAACATACGTTTATACATCTAGTTTGGTAACTAATATACAACTTTAAAATTGGCAACTTATTTTCAGTCAAATATAACAGCGTTTTAGGAAAATAATATTTCATGTAGCGAAACAATAGCAAGTGAATTTAAATTTTTATTTCACTCCTATTTCAATGAAATAGTATTAAAACGCATAGTGAAAAATATATTTTAAATAAAGTTACAATGCAAATACATTTCCTAAATTTCATTGTATTTAAGCAAATGCGATTTCATTTCCCAATTCTTAAATGATTATAGGCGTTACGTTCATTATTCATCTAATTGCCAGTCACAGTTAAGCATAATTGCGACTGGTACGTAGTCAGCGCGAATTCCATTGATCGATTCCTGTTGCACAGAAAAAAGATGCTTTCATTCGTTTCAAGCAGACCTGAACTTTGTTGGAAGTTACAGTTGGATTTATTAAATTTAGTTTACAGATAATGCAGCCACATGATGAACTTTGATTTTTGTATTTCAAACAATTAAATATAGAAATTTTTAAAAGGCACCGTTACAAACGTTTTTGTTCCACATGGTAAAATTTAAAACTTGTGGATTTAAAAGAAAAATTCATTGCCCAAAAGTGTTCAGTCACAAATTCAGCTTAAAAGAAAAAGTTACCTCGACAGCTCGCATTTAATGTTTTTAAACATATCCCATTAACGAAAAGATTTTTTTCTATTTACATTGGGAATTTCAATTTCTTATTGCATCACAATTGTGACGTATGATTATCCTACATGCAGAATGAATGAGGGTTTGATAGCATAAAATTAAGATCTAACCTGAATACTTCAATTAGTTTAAAATTGGCAAGAAAACGGTTGCAGTCAAGTGGTCGTAACAAAATCATTTGCTTAGTTCACAAAAAAGCAAATAATGTTTAAATTGTAGTATTATATAACGAACGAAATATTTTAATTACGCATTTGGCAACAAGTTTGTACAATTTCAACTGCGTTTTTGAGTTCCCTTTTGGTAAAGCGAATATTCTGTTTGATGTTTGTGTTAAATTCGATAAAATTGGTTTAAAAAAAGGTTTTTTTCAGAACTAAAAAGTGAAAAATTTTACTTTAGTCGGGAAAACTTCTATATTATATATTTTGATTTTTGCCTGTTTTTTTTTTCCTTGCGTTTATTTAAAACATGAATGAATTTTTAACGCAGGCAATATGCTCTGCCCATACATAGAGTAAAGTAATAATTTTACACTTTTATTTGTAGTTAAAAAAAATACTGCCAAAAATGAAAAAAAATGATTCATTCATTTTGAAAAAAATGTGCGTTTTCTTAACTATTTCACTTCACCTAACATGCCCCAACTGTCTGCTTAAAAATTCAATCGGTTCAGTAACATTTTTTTCAATAAATAGAAAGGGCAGCATTGAAACACAACTATTGCAAAAAAAAAAATAATAACAAAATGGTTTAAAAATCATCGAACAATAACAAATCTGGCCTATGCGACATTCTTACTTTATAGAAACTATTCTCTCGGAGGCACACAAGATATGAACTTCAGTTTATAAGCTTCAAACAAATAATAAGTCCATTTATACGTTGCGTCTATACTGAAAAATACATTGCAGTGAGCTTTGTTACTTATGTATGTAATTACGAAAAGATTTCTATATCTCAGCATCTATACCAATTCTTGATTTGAAACATATTCGCTACGTTAATTAATCGTTATTCATTAAATGAGACGCTATTTCGGAATATTTTAATTACATAAAGCGGAAGAATTTGACATTAAGATTAATTACTAGAAATAACTTTCTACCACTCAAGTATGCATTCGAAAACGCTTTTAATGCGTACAGGAAATGAACTATCCTCTGAGAAATATACTAAACATTAATCAACCACAAAAGTGCTATGCACTAAAAATCACTGGCCGTGAAGAAACCAGCAGTTTATGCTTTACTTTGCTTTCTCATTTACGTTTATGCGAAATTATTAATTCATATACATCCTAATACAAAGTCAGAAAACATCGTGAGCGAAAGGCGTAACAAAAAACAATTTTGCACAAAGTGCTGAAAATGGAACTTGAATGTCCGCATGGATTTTCTTCCTTGAAATATTTCCTTAATTACTTTGACAGTTTCCTTTAAGAGTAAGTAAAAGAGTCTTTCTAAGCTCTTCTTCATGTAGTTAGAGTAAATAGTTTTTCGAAAATGGCTTAAGATAAGTAAATTTTTTCTCATTATTTGACACAAGCTAATATGCATTTTTTTTCTGTTTCACCTTTTTTACAAGCTCAAAACACTATGTAAAAAAGCTACTTTGCAGTTTTAAAGTGTAAATAATTTGGTAATTTTATTCCAAAATGGTGCTATTAGTAGTTAAAATACGTGCATTAAAATAGTGATGTTTCTTAAGCAACATATAGAAACACGTCTTTTGAGAAAATAAAATATGAAAAATCCTTAGGCACTCCAGTTATGGCCATTAAAGTAATTTAATTTATTGAAAAGTAGAAATCTCAATTAATCAAGATAAATTTGCAAGTTGTTAAAGTTTTCGGGACCAGCGAAGTTGAAAGCTAATGCGGGCTACATAAATGGATTTTTTTGATAAAAAAATTGTTTTTAGCTCTATTTTTTTTCTTTAAGAAGCATGGTTAGAAAAAGCTCTGATTTCTTATTTAAAAACTATATTTAAAAAATAGCTAAATTTAAAAAACGTGCAAACTATTCAAATTCTTGAGAAATACAAATTTGGAAAAAAACTGTAGAAATGTTAGTTTTATAATTTAATCAGTGGATTACACATTACCCCACGAAAATAAATCTCTAAAACATATAGAGGCAAAAATTTGGAAGACAACTCGAAAATTTCATTGTTAGTTTTTGATATAACAGGTTGGACTTATTTATAAAGTCGGTACAACCAAACATATATAGAGTACACAACTTGCTTACGCGTCGTTTGCTAGTGCGACCTTAATACCTTAACATAGGCTGAAAAAATTAAAGTTTTTTAAAAATGCCTGATTATTTAACAAAAATTAAGGAAACAATTAATCGCTCAACTTTGCAGTGAAATCAAATCAGTTTTAAAACGGGTGTATTTCAGACAAAACTGTTAAAGCACTTATTTTTGCGAGTCGTAATGTTTGCGAAAATGAAGAGTCTGGGATTTCGCGAACTGAAAATTTTGCGAATTTTATGTGAACAGAACCGGAAGTTGAAAAATCCGCCACGAAAAAATGAAATTTTTGCAAT
This sequence comes from Uloborus diversus, assembly GCF_026930045.1. Taxonomy (NCBI): domain Eukaryota; kingdom Metazoa; phylum Arthropoda; class Arachnida; order Araneae; family Uloboridae; genus Uloborus; species Uloborus diversus. Next base: position 106,806,201 of record NC_072731.1, read on the forward strand.
TGCTACGAGCTCTAGAAAATAAATACCTATAAATATCCTACTACAGAATTTCATCTGTAGGTTATAAATGGAAGGTCTCTAAAAGATGCTGCATGGGACGCAACGCTTCAACGATAAGTGATTAATTTTAATACTTATCCAATGCAAATTGCAGAAAACAAGGAGAAAATACGTAATTTAAGCTTATTTGGTTCGCGTGTAAAATTCTGCATATAAAGTCAAAAAAAAGTTAAAACTTCATTTTCAGGAAGTATGATACACTTACAACAGGATCCTTTATCTTAATGAAGCTTAATCGGAAAGAACATGATTTAACATAACATACAGGGCCCAATTAAGACGTCGAGGGGCCTTAGGCCAAACCCTTTTTCAGGGGCCCTTGTAATCAAACACTACCGTTTTTTCGTTAGATAAAGCAGTTTTAGCCATTTGGGGGCCCCTAAAGAGCGGGGGCCCTAGGCCAAGGCCTAGTTGGCCTATTCAGTAATCAGGCCCTGATAACATACGAAAGAACATTTCAAAATACTCATGGAATGTTGTGTAATTCGTGTTTTTAAAATTAATGCCATGCAAAAATATGTGTATAAATACTTTTTCGGTGCTTGCTCTTTTTTTTAGATTGTCAGTCGTTTATAGAAGTGTTTAGTTAAATCTAGGGGATGTAATAGGTAGCTATAAAATGAGTTCATTAAAAGAGTAGATTACAAACTACGAAACCACTGCACACCTTAAGTGTGTGTGTGTAAGTGGGTGAAGAAACAGAACAAACAAATGCAAAAGCATAACTTAAAGAAGAATATTTTATACATCTTTAAGCTATATAATCATCTATTATTAGTAGAAATTTCTTCACTCCGTATCTGATTTTATTTTCCACCCACATATTTTCTTTTTTTTTGCTAGCGTAGGTTGCTGCCAAAATGTCAACCTGACGTAAACTAATTTTGCGAAACTAGCTCCATTTCTCCTGGGACAGAAAGAACATTCTTTTAAGAAATGACTTGAGAAAAAGCAACGGTAAAATTACAAATTTTAAAAACCCCCGACTGAGACGCAACTGTAGAATCAAGAGTTAAAATTGAAAATCCATTTAAAAGCCTTATATTACTCAAAATCGATGTCAAGTATTTTATTTGCTAAAGAATATGGCAGCAGATAAAAATTTTAAATCATTGCGTTTTATTTCCTTGTCGGCCAACAATGAATTCGGTTATGAATCGCGGGAATACAGGCTTAGCTGCTATTAAAATATGCTTTAAAAAAACGTTATAATTCGAATTATATGAAATATGAAAGTTCCAAACACATTCTAACAGACGCAGAAAAAAAATTCTCTTTATTTTCTTATTAAATTTTAAAATTTGCAACTAAGTTTTCACTGCAAAAAGTGCGAAAAACCTTTTACAGGTTTTAATTAATATCTTCGTTAATTAATGTCATCCAAAGATGCAACCTAGCTAAAAACACTCTCGATCAACTCTTCATTCGAACAATTTTTTTTTAAATTGGTCCATCCATTTAGGCTCTAGAGTGCTACAGACACACATATACAGAGATACACAGACACCTCAAACTTATAACTCCCTTTCTTTGTGTGTCGGGGGTTCGTGAGTTATTTCGAATTAGCTTCATTTAACTCAGGAAATTGTTCCAAATATCAGCAGGAAATTATCTGTCTTCAACAAAATGGCTTTAAAAAGAGCAGCTGCCTCAAATGAGAAAGGGTAATTAGCCTTTCCCACATTTTCTCCCTAATCTTCTATATGTTATTTATCCCCCAGCAAAAGTGAGACTACATAACCATAATCGTGACAGTTTTCCTTAGAACATACTGCGTAAATCACTACTTATTATACAAACTAGGAAATTATCCGTTATATTATGACGGGTGCAAATTGCTTCTTCGTTAGTAAGATTTCCGGTCATATTTGACGTGTTCAAATTATTCATGCGTATATGAGATAGAAAGGTATAACGATGACAGCAAAAAAAACCTAATAAACTAAACACACATTTCACGGCGAAAATATTTGTAATTTTACGTATTGTTAAAATAATTCTTTATTTCGTTTTATTTTGACAGTTGAGACTTTGAACATTCACAACAATTAAAATTACATAACAGTATGGGCTGTGAGTATAGTCTATATATTAAGTGTACGAATGCTCGTTGAAATTAATAACCATATCTTTGCTAACTCATCCTAGTTGCCGCTTCTTTTTTTGTGGGCATAATTATTACCTAAATAGTCTTCCATTATCTACTCAAGCAAAGTACCAGTCTTATTATTGGACAGGCGAATTCTTTCCTTATTCAGATTTCCAGTTCAATTGATCTTTTAGTTAGTTTGTACTATGTAAATAATTTAGCACCCAGGTCTTTCCCACCCCACATCATGCAGTGAAAACTATACTCTGGATTAGGTTCATATTGTCAATACTTTGATCTAGTTATGACTTTCTCTTATACCAAAAAAAATGAACTGCTTTGTATCTCCCCATGTCTGAAATACGTTTGAAATAATTAAAGGACCATCGATTTCATACACTTTCTTACTTTTTTGCCCTTTCGATGGCCGTCTTGTTTCGGGGCAAGTAATATAAAAAGTGTTCATCGTTTTTATTATTCATAGTTTTTTTGTACATTAGCCCACTTAAAATTTCATTCTAACACAAATGTAGTTGCTTCTAAAAATTGTATGAACTTCATGTTTTCATAGAACATAAAATTTGTTTTTTATTTGTGTGTGTGTGTGTGTGTGTGTTTGTAGGAGAGGGGGGTGACACCACAAATTACCACCCCGGGCGTCACCCATGCTAGGTACGCCACTGATATATCAGTGCGTGCGTGTGCGTGTGATGAGATTGCTTTTAGTGCATAGTGAGAGAAATAAAGAGGGAAAAACTAAAGCAATTATAACAAATTAAAATGGACAACTTATATTTCTCTTTAAACAGTAGATTAGGTTCCTTGTTCTCATTGAAATTGATATTAGTGACATAGCTAAAATCAAATATTAACTTCAATGAAAGCAGTTTTTCTATTCTCTCAAGAACTCTCATACAAACATATTTGCATATTAATATTAAAATCGGAGAAGCGACATAAGTTTATTGTTTGCTTTTATGGAGGAAAGTTGGATAGAGAATGTGGAATTATAGCTGGAACATAGAACTGAGTCATAAATTCTGTATTTGTTTACAGATGCGTACTTCCTAAGAATATCTTAAAACTTTCATTCTCTGCACTGGAATAAGTACAGCATTGTCACTGAATAAGTCTCACAAAATTTACGAGCATTTAAAAACTATTCTGCTGAATGTGAAGCATAAAACTGAAAGATTTCTTCAGATTTAATTTTATTACAATAACAATGCTTAGTTTTAGCAATTTTTTACAATCAAGAAAATTTAAAAAGTAAGCGACCCTAGTTAAGGACTTTCACTCAAGACTGATTTTTAGCATTGTTTTGGGGGCAGCAAATAAACATTCAAAGATCGTAAGAACATTGAAAACTATTGCAAATGACTAATTATTTGATAATTATCAAACTAATATACAAAATGAAAAAAAAGCTACTTACATTGTAATAGGAAACATTAAAACGTTTCTACGTGTAATAACATTAGTAATCATGTTTATCTTCAATTATTTAATAGAAGAGGATTTATATCATAGAGGAGTCGGTACACTGTATACGCGTAATGTTAATTTCCTAAATTTCAGGAACTTTTTCCTCAAATGTTATTATGTTTTATGACTCTTACAATTTCAAGCAATTTCAAGAGATGTCAAACAGTGTACTGAAGTGAAACTTCAGTACATAATTTGTTTAAAAATTAATAACATTTTAACCAATACCGTAAACTCACACGATTATTGGCGTTTGGATTATCCCATTGGCGATCAGATTATCCATTTGTGTTATTGTTCGCTTTTAGATTTTATACAAACATTTTATATTAAATGTTAGTAGATGCAATGTAGCCATGTTTTTAGTTACAATATACGAGGGCTGTTTTTTTTTCAACTTCCGATCGTGTCGCTAGACGGCAGGGCGAGCGGCATTGGCCAGCAATGCGCGGCAGTCGATTGTGCACCTCTCCCACTACAACCTCACTCGTTTTTTGGGGATCCGACGCCATTACCAGTTTATCTAGAAACACATAAACATGGCCACCATGATAGAATCTCCCGCCAAGTGTGAGTTGCGAAGTGTCATTCGCTTCTTGCAAGCTTAAGGGTTATCCGCAGCAGAAATTCACCGTGGAGTGAAACGAGTATACGGTGAAAGCTTTATGAGTGACAGTGCAGTGCGTGATTGATGTAGGAAATTTAAAGATGGACGAGGTGACATTCATGATGAAGGGGGCCAAGGACGAAAGTCAGTCGCAAACGAAGACCTCGTTGATCGAGTTGACCAAACTGTGAGAAGCAATCGGTGGTTTACGATTACGGACCTATCCGATCAGTTTCCTGAAATTTTAAGGTCAGCCCTATACACTATCTGTGACTGCAATAAGAATCACACAGCCACACTTTTTCATATCCTTCTATTCCTGCCATTCCCGAATCTCTTTTTTCAAGTTTTCATGCAACGCTAGCATTTTCTACAAAAGTTTTCTAGCAAGAGCGGAGTGAAATTCCTTTCGAAGAATCTTTCACACATTGTGTGAAAGATTATCTTCTTCGAAAGGAATTTCACTCCGCTCTTGCTAGAAAACTTGTGTGAAAGATTATCTTCTTCGAAAGGACTTTCACTCCGCTCTTGCTAAAAAAATTGTGTAGAAAATGCTAGCGTTGCATGAAAACTTGAAAAAAGAGATTCGGGAATGGCAGGAATAGAAGGATATGAAAAAGTGTGGCAGTGTGATTCTTATCGCACTGTCACACTATCGTAACTGACAAGTTAGGCTACAAAAAACGCCGTGAAAACCCATCTCAAATCACTGGCAGCAAACTTCTATGAAGAAGATATTAAGAAGCTTGTACCCAGGTATGAAAAATGCCTCAATTTAAATGACGATTATGTTGAAAAGTAACTAATAATGTACCTAACTTTTGATAATAAATTTATTTAATTACTCTCACTAGTTTTATTTTTATACCACATCGGAAGTTGATAAAAAAACAGTCCTCGTATATAAATGTGTGAGTTTAGTAATATTGTTTACCTATTATTCAAATTATCCGCTGTTTTCGCTTATCCATGATTACTGTGCCGCCCTATTCCGTGGATAATCGGGAATTTACTGTAATCATTTTTAAAACGAAAGAGCACGTTTTTGAACATTAAAAAAACTGTTTAAGAGAAAGTGGAAGTTCTGAAGCAAAAAAAAAAATCACTTCAGTATTATTATGAACATTTAAATTAATATGGTGAAAATTTCAAAGTAATCAGTAAAGTAGTTTTCTAAAAACAGACAGCATGAGCTTTTGAAAGAGACGTTTTGAGAAAATTGCGTTTTAAAGTAAAATTGTAAGTAAATTTTTAATACATTTCTGCCCCATTACTATTTAAATTTTGTTAATTGTATTCTACATAGGAACATGAATTTGGTGTCATTTGAAAGCTTTTGATTTGAATATTGTAATATAAAACCTATTAAAAAAAATAATTCTCGTTTTACACTGTTAAAAAAATCCTGAAATTTTACGGTAAAAGTTACTGGCATCCATGTTGGCAGTAACTGTTACCGTAAAATCCTATTTTACTGTAAAATTTTACGGTAGAATAAACGAGAGTTAAAAAACGCAACATGCGAGCAGCAGGTTTGATCTTCGGACCTTCATATGGGCAGGTGGCTTCGCTGACCATCATACTAGTTAAATTACATCGAGTGAGGGGAAATATCGTGTTATCTTTTTCGCACTGTAAGTCACGTGTTTTATCAATTGGTGCTTCAATCGTTTACGGGTACAATTTTCGGTACAATTTTCTGTAATTTTTTTTTCTGTACTGTAAAAACTCAATTTTACAGTAATATTTACCATAGTTTTTTTTCTGAATTTTTAATAGTGTACCATTTTCCCTTAAATATACTATTTTGTTTTCATATCGCAGCTACAGACATAACCAACGCTTTAAATCTAATGGGTAACTATGCCACAGATTAAAACAATAAAGTAAGTGATTTACAATTTTTTATGTGAAATTTTTCAGTCCCAATACATATTAATTTTTTAAAGGAACAAACAATGAAAACCGAACGAATTATTTAACTTAAAAATATAATTAAAAGTAACTAAAAAATGTTATAACAGATTTTTTAATTTTAAATCATGCTGTTATCATTTATGAAGATATTTTTCTCTAAGAAAGATCTTATCGAAAAACAGGTTAGTGTTTTACTGTTTCTGTAATGAAGGATCGAACAAAAGTTGGAAATGGCTGTCAAAACCGGATGCCATATTTTATGACATGGGAGTGTTTTACGGCATAAACCCACAAAAACAAATAAGTAACTTTTTTTCTATTGCTTAGTGTAGAGTAAGAAGGTTTGGTTCATTGTTGATCAATAAACAGAAAAGCTTGAAACGACGAAGATTATTTTTGTCATAACGTGACCTATAAAAATCAGTTTTGTAATTTTTTTGATTCAAAATTGTAAGTGATTGTTGAGATTTACCACTGGTATAGAATTTTTTTATGTGTAACCATCGCCTATTTTTTAACAAATAATATGTTTGTAACTTTATTTAAGAAAGTCTTTTAAATAATTTTCAATTTTCGCTCTTTGATCCTGCTTTTGCGAATAGTAGAATTTTGTTGTTGTTTCTTTTACTTTAAAGTCAAGAATACAAAAGCGAATTATAGAAGGAAATTTCGAGATGGCGACAACCTACTTAATTGTATTAAAACATGATTTATATAAAAACTTGTTACCCTTTCAAAAACAAAGCCCATATTGTGTAAGATGCATTAACCAGATACTGCTAACTTTCGCTTAATTTGTAGTAAAAATATAGCAACATAGTTTATCTAAGACATAACATATCTAAACAAATTTATCAGTCTAGCACTGTCTAAAAAAATATATTTTATAAATATTCTTCGACGAAAAAAAAGCTATTGATGGAAATTTAATTAAAGAACATACTCTGAAAACTTTGAAATATACTGCGTGAAATAAATTATGTTCATGAGTAGCTCCCAATCTCAAAAACTGAGACTGACGGTTAATTATCGATGAACATCCTCTTGATACTATAATTAACAACATCTGTTGCTAAATGACATGGTTAATCGTGTCTTTACAAAGGAGTGTTAGCGCAACTAATGTTGCGCTAATGAGACATTTTAACGAACGATGACAGCTTAGGCCTTCAATAGATTTACGCGTTTACTGATAAATATATCGGCATTTTTTTTCTGATTAACGCTTTGAACTTTTTGAATGCTTTGAGTAACAAAAGAGTAAGGTGCAGATATTTGAGTTCTTTTTCATCATACATTGGGGACAATATTGCTCGTTATTTCTAAGGAGGTAGGTTATCGATCTTAATTATCATTTTTGAAATAGTGTAAGACGAACCTCAAGAGCTCTCGGTAGGTTTACTGGTTGATTGTAAAACGATGATATTTTTAAGAATAAGATAAACTTGCTTCAATCTTATGATTTCTACAAAAGAAACACATTTTTAAAGTTAAAAAAAATGTATATATATATATAAATCAATTTTTTCATTAACACGATTTAAAGCAAATACCGTGCTGTTTCCCATGATTTAAATGTGTAAAACACTATGTAATGAAACTGTTGTTTGAAACTGCTTAAAATGCAATATATAAGGGTTTCCCAGATGAAAAGTGGACAAGTTGAATGAAAATAATACTTTTAATGTAAATCAAGAGAGAGAGAGAAATCGCCATATTCGTTGAAACACGGCGTTGCGGCAGCAGGTCGATGCCTTTGTTGTAGAAAGATCGGGGCTGATTCCTGAGGAAGTCTTGCACGGCTTCCTTCACTTCCTCGTCCGAATTTAAACATTTCCCCTGTAATGCTCTCTTTAGCGGGCCAAAGATGGGGAAGATGCAGGGTGACAAGTCCGCGGACTATACAGGGGGCACTCCGAAACTTTCCAACGGAATTCGTTTAGGGTCGTGTTTGTGGGTATTTGGTTAGGAGCAGATGTTTGTGGATGATAGTGTGAATCGTTTCTTTTGCTCAGTTGATTTCGTCACTGATTTCACGGGTCTTAATCCTTCCATTAGCTCGGATCATTTCATTAACGTAGACAATGGAATCATTGGTGATCAATGGAATCATCGGTGTTTACTTGGCCCGGTCTTGGCAGATACGATGTCGTTTGCCGCCCTTCTCAAAAACTTTTACACAACATGTTTACAGCCGTACGACTAAATCATTGTTCGCCATACAATGCTACCATTTACCGATAGATGTCCGCATTACGCTCGTCTTCCACAACTAGAAACCGTACTACCGCGCGTTGTTCCGATCTGGACACATCCATGGATAGGATGACTTTTCTTTTGTACAATTTTCTCTACTGCTAACAGGTTTCAACGCTGAACAGCATTTGAGATGCATACCTCATACCACCCTTTATATACTTGTGCAGTGGCGCTCTAAACAAATCATTCATTCTGACGTTATCGCACATGTCCACTTCTGACTTGGGCAAAACTTATAATATTCAAAGCAAAAAATAATTCTTTTGTGCTTTTTATTTTTAATATATTTTCAGTATAAATTACAAAAAAACAAAACAATCTGTCTATTAGTAAATAAAATATTTCTCCGAAACCAGTTTGCAATTTAATACTTAGCAATAAAAAGTGAAAATTATAGTATTTTGTACATGGCAAAGGACAGTAAGCTCTTATATTTCTCTAAGAATTAATCTTGATAGGTTTTCTTCTACTATCTTTTAGAAATATGAACACTTTTACACAGTGCACCCTTGCACAATCTACGTATCCTATGTAGTTGAACTTCTTGTATTTTGCCATCATTTGTTACTTTATCAAAAATGAATTGTATTAAAATGCAAATTAAACTTATTAACATATTGTAAATTCTTGTTTATTTGATATTTTATACAAACAATGATTTCGTACCAAGCGTAGTGTTTTCCAAATAATCGTTTCTTTCAAATGTTCACAAAAAGTTTCAATCAAATATATTGCTTTGCAATTTACCTGTACAATTACTAGCCATTTACCTGTTTTAGCTGTGTACTTTTTCACAGTGTGCAGTATTCTTAAGTTGCACAACCTACATATCCTATAATGTTGAACTTCTTGTATTTTGCTATCCTTTGTTCTTTCGTCAAAAATGTATTATATTTTTATATTAAAATGTAAAGGAAATATTCTTACATACATAACTAAACACTTTAACATAAGTAGTATTAAAATATTATATGTTATTGGTTATTTGACATTTTATTATTTCAATGATTTCGTACCAAGCGTAGTGTTTTCCAAGTGATCTTTTCTTTTAAATTTTCACAGAAAATTTTAAGCAAATATAACGCTTGGCAATTTACCTAGCATACAACTAAAAGGATATATTTCAAAAACTCAGTCATGCAATATGTTTCTCGGCTTTGATGTTTTCTGCAGTCATATGTTGGGGAAACACATTTTCCAAGGTTCCAGTAAATGTTTCCAATTTTTCAAGAATTCTGACAACAGAAACTCTCAAATCGTGTTTACACATCAAGCGAGAAATTTTGCTTTTATTTCCCTAAAGGTCCAAATCGAAGTTAATACATTTTTTAGATTTTCAACATGATTTCGAATTTCTATTTCAATCTCATTTTATTCCTTTTCTTTCAAATCTATGCGAGGAAACTTTTCCGGAGCAAATGGGGATATTAAAAAATAAATAATCAATGCAGCTGATGTGAGAACTATTATTTGCTCGTTGTGGATAAAAAATATGTTTTTTTAATATAATCTTTTGATGATGTTGACATCGTTGCTAGAAGTTATGTAAAATGTAAATATTTGAAATTGAAAACAACTTTTTGGAAATGTAAAAACATTTTATGCGTCAAATTTTGAAAAAAAAGTTTTAATAGTTATGGTAAATATCTTTCATGTGTATCTGTAAAATTTTGCTTAATCCTCAAAGTTATCTTGCTACATCTATTTAATTTCATATAATACAATCTTTTCTTCTGCTGATTTTTTAAAAACACTATTTTATTTTTTTATACATTCATTTACTTTGTTGAGCATCAAAAATTAAGTGATATGAAGAATTTTACATATTTGGAACTCTGCTGCATAATTTAGGAAATACATGGGATTAAAAATATGGCAGCGGATAATTCATGCTATACCTATTGGTTTTTTTTTTTTTTTTTTTTACAGTTGATATGAGACAAAGTTTTCCTTTTTTCGTGTGTGTGTGTGTGTGTGTGTTGACTGTATAGTATCCGACTAATTCTGCATTTTTCGTTTCAAATTTTCTGAAGAAACTGAGTTGGGGTAGATGCGTGCCTTTTTCCGAAAAATTACTCTTTGTGTTTCTGGAGGCAATCTGTTTACCAAATATTAGTATTTCCTTATTTTATCATTTAAAGCTGTTTCTGTACATTTTAAAACATTCACAAAACATTTTTGAAAAATAATAGTTTTGTCAAATTTTTCCTTTTGAAACAACCTCTGAAGTACACAATAACCTTTTCACGAGAAGGAACAGGGCAGCCATATGAGACGTGTTCCTTGTACTTCGAGATTACAAGACTAATAATAATGGAACGGCTAGCTATCATATGTTTGCATTTTTTCAAATGAGAACACGGTAGTCAGGTACACATTTATACTAGAGCCGCTTTATATACAGGCCGGCGCATCAACTTAAGTTTAACCATTTTGGATCGGATTTTTCATTGTTGCAGGGTTAGAGTTAGCAGAGCCAAGTTTCGGGTTTTGCAAAATTAGCCAAAAATAATACTTTATTTAATAAACAACTCACATTTCGCTAATAATTGCTCGCAGTGAGAAATCACCAAACGCGATAACTTGCCAGAAAATACAACTACTCAAACACGCGCTCCGATCCAAAATGCAAGATCTTAAGCTGATGCGTCGACTCTTATATATAGGGGCCTTAATTTATACCACTCCAGCCTATTTTTATAAGACTTTCCCCAATGCTACTATATTTTTGGAGAAAATTTAGCAACTGAAAAAACTTGTATTTATGTACTACAGTAAACGCCACACATAAAATCACTGGACTATAAAATCAGTCGCTTTTTAAAATCAAATCTGAAATCACAGAATCATTACAATATCAAAGCGTGTTAAAACCATCATTTAACAAATCATTGCCGTTTATTTCAATAATGTGTGCTTCTTATTAAACAAACATTTTGAAATATCAACGGAGAAGAGCTTCTTTATCAAAATAACCCAGAATTCGGTTACTTTTCACTTTCAAAAAAGAAACACGTAACTGCCGCATTTGAAAATTATTTAAAGCTACAGTATTAGTAATGTGATTTTATGAAAATTTATCTTGATTCATTGCAGCATTCAAAGAATTTAAAAAGCAATTCAATGCTACTATTGAACTTATTTTTCAAGTTATGCTCAAAAAAATGATTGAATATCTTGATTTCATAATCTAATTTTCTCTTAAAAATTTAAAGATATTTGGAAAATTGGAGCAGGGATTGTTGTCTATTTACCTGGTTTTATTTACTTTTTATTAACTTTTCTTTTCGTCACTCAAAGTAATAAGACCAAAATTGAAAATGATTATAACACATTTGTTATATGATTTAAGAGCAACTTTAAAAGAATATATTATACATATTTTTTTAATACAGTTGCTCTAAATGTTTTGCCTTGTCTTTCGACGCAACCAGTAAATCGTCAAAAAATGCGTATATAAAGTGTAGATTGCGTTTTACCTCATCTGTAAATCTCTGGCGCTTGCATTGTATAGACCTTACTGCATTCGGAAGCTTTCAAATAGCCCAAAGGAAGTGCATTTTCTATTTTAGTTCTATAATCTTCCTTGCATAACTTAATATTTATTGTAGAGTTTCCAAATGTTATTTCTTTAATTCTTTATGCAATCTTTTCATTATGATTATTTAATAACTATACAATACTTACCAAAATAGAAAACGTAAAAATAAATTGACTAATTTTTAAAAGTAATTGAAAATGAAAGCAATTTTTTAATACTCAATGATTTTAAATTCTAAATACAAATTGAAGGATATCTAATTGCAAAAATTAATACGCAGTTGAGTGACTCTCCTCATTCTTACTAAAAATTCTTCATGCAAATTACTTTTCGTAACAAATAAAGTCATTAATACAACGACAACATTATGTTTTGTTCCTTTTATGCATGGTTCACGTTGCACATTTAATTTCCTTTCAATTTAGAGTAACAAATATTTTCTGAGAAATTTTCAGTTTATTTAATTTCAAAGAATTTATTAAAGACTCAAGGATTTTTTTTGAATTTCTCAAATTTATTGTTTATAATTGAAAGAAGCAAACTAATTTCAGTTCCAAAAAGGAAAAAGCTTCATCTTATTTTTTATCTACCATGAAGCTTTCAGCAGTAAATGGAATCCACCCTTAGGTCACATTATATTCAATTTAAATATTTCTTCTCTTATAAAATGTCAATTTTTCTTTTCATTCGACAGCCATTGAATACAGCTGAAGCATTTTAGATTTCATGTAACTTAACAAAAACCTTGAATCATTTACTGGAAAGTAATTTCAGAGGCTGGAATTTAGTCATTCCGGTCGGCGATTAGAACTCGATAGAAGGGAGAGAGTTTTAAATGATTCTATAATAAAGCTTCAAACTATTTTTTCCTTATTTAAGTGATGAGGAAAATACAAGCTTGATTTTACTAACATTAAAAATTCCTGCTTCATTTTAGAAAAGAATTTTCGAAACTCTTAAACTTGAATAGTTTGAAATAAATTTTAAAATTTAAGTTTGTAAATTTTAAGATTTATTCATTTCTTTCTAAAAATTGGATATTGGAATATTAGGTTATATTTTGATTTTAGTCGTAAGGAAACCCTAAAACAATGCCACAGTAAATGTTAGTCCCGAGACATCTGATTTGGGACTGAATTCTGACGTCCCACGGACGTCATGCTTGCGGTTAGATATGCCACTAGTTAGGGGTTAGCAGACTTCCACAATAGCAAGTGTTAAGCCTAGCAGCTCTATCTGTAACCACATTTCGGAACTATTTTGTTCCTTCGCCAAAAAAAGTTTTAAAAAATCCAGTCTCATGATTGTTCGGTGACATTTGCGACATATTTGTGTATGTTTCATGTGACTTTACTGCCACCACGTTCTTGCAAATGTTAAGTTGTGACCGGTCACTTTGTGTCTTTGTGAAGACGTCACTGCAAGAATACTTCTTGACGGCTTTGTGGATTGACGTGAGTAAGTTGCTACCTCTTGTATAACACACGCAAATTTAATATATGGGTCCCATTTCAGTCATAGTGCTATACTACTGTAATCAATAATTGGACATGAAGGTCAAAACGTGCGAAGCTTGTTATGTTTCTCGGTGTTTTATCATGGCGCCTAATATAGAAAAAAAGAGTCTGACACCAATGGTTCAATAACTCTTTTTTCTTTCTGTTGACAGTTATAGCTTGTTCAATTATTATATTGCGTGTTAAGTTGTTTTTTTTTTAATTTAAATTTATTTACAATGTTTTAAGTATAGTTCCATCCTTTTTCCTAAACAATTGAAAAAATTACTTCAGCATATATAACGACTTAAATGAAAAGCAAAAGAGCTCCAATTATCCGAATCAGTTTGAACTGGACTCGATTCGGATTATCAGAAATTCGGATAATTGAATTGTATCCGCATCAAGTGTCTATTTTAATTAATTACCGTATGTATGTTTAAAATCTGGGGTAAAATTATCTTTGTTGAAAAATAGCTTTTAAATTAAATGAAAGGCAATACTTTTGCGTAAAAAAGGTTCTGACAAGTGCCGCACATTATAAGCCAATATTACATTTGATGCATGTTTACATTTAATAAAACTGGAAGTTATATGAAGTCTCTGAATTTCTGTGACGCATCATCTGCAATTATTTTTTTAGTTTTTATGGACTTATTTTCAATAAATTATTAAAATATTGAATTACAACGTTCTTTCTACAGTCTAATTTTGATATTGATGATTTTTAAATTGTCTTCTTTTGTGTTTTAAAGCCGAAAATGATGCCACACTTTCAGTGACTAGCGTACAACGTACATCAGCAAATGCAACCAGGTTTTTTATTCCTTTGACTTTTTTTTCAAAAAAAATACAGTTGTTGTCGTAATAGCGACAAATCAATTTGCTATCAATTCGTATTGCTAAGTTTTTAAATCTAACAAAAAATATAAAGATATCTTGAAAAAAATTGCTTAACGCATAGTAGATGTTAACTGTTAATATACAGGATAATTAAATGACCCTTTAATTTTCTAATACTGGCTAAGCCACGCGGGTACCTGTAGTTTAATATAAAATAAATGTATTAGAAAATAAGTTTATACTCATGACATTCTCAGGTATCTGATCTTCGAAACTTAATTTAAATCAGAACTTCTTCGCACTCATTCTTTAATGCGAAACGAATGGAATCAGACTCATACTTTTTAATGTAATTGCTAGTTTTCTACAAAATGAATGAACTATGTTGTAAAAAATGTCCTTTTCTGCTCCAATAGAAAACACAATTAGTTCTAATTTTCTGGAACAAATGTTAATACTATTTTCCAAATGGGTGGTTCTTTCCCTTTATTCCCAGAAGGCACGTTTTTTGAGCATTTCTTTAAAATGTAAAAGTTCAGCAAAAGTTTTTGATTTCTCGTTGTAAGATTGTTTTTTTCCTTTCCCTTGGGGTTTAATCTAAATAATTAATTTTTACAGACTCTCAGCACAGTTTTCAATTTAATTCAGTTTTTAATCTCTGTTTCTGAATTGAGGGAAAAGGGTAGTTCTTTTTTTTTAAATATCCTTCAGCAAATGTGTTAATTAAAACAGGATTAAAAGCATTACCAATTTACAACTGAAAGTTTTTTTAAACAATTCTTCCGTAATACATCGATGATTGAAAATATTTAAGTTCAGAACAATGTAGTTAAATTGTTTAAAAACATGTGAAAGCAAATATTTTAGTATTTTTGTTATGGTTTCATTACTTATGTTAGCGTCATTTTGATTAGACTTTAATCAAAGAAAATTGTAAATTCCTATGGGATTGTAAACACAAATATTTTTAAAGGAGCTAGTTTTAATATTAGCATTAATAAAGTTCGTACAACGGCACAAATACTACGCTTTCCTCAAACCATGCGTGTTTAATGTATTTAAAGCACTATAAATTTTAAATATCCGCATATTTATTTTTCAAAATTTGTTCATTTATTTTTAAATTTGTTTTAAACGGTTTTCTTAATTAAAAAAAAAACTTTATAGGAATTTAGCTTTTAATTTTGTTAATGGTATTTCATACACGTATGGTTCTACAAAACATTTTGTACTAATTTTAACGTTTGTGAAGCATATTTAGAGTAAAAATAGGTATTGGAATCTTCAACAAGAACAGTTAAATTCTAAAAAAAAAAAAAACATTGATTTCAACATTATACTACAAAAATATACGATAGAAATGAAAACATTTCAAGTTAATATTTTACTGACTGCAGTGCCCGGCGTTGCACGCTTTACCTCAAAAATAAAAGATATGCCAAATGGCATGCGTTCAACAACCAGGAGGGATACTGTTGGATATGTTTTAGTCTTGATTGAATTTCATTTCCTAAGACAACTTTGGAATAACTGTTAGATGTGTTCTAACCTTGCAACTGCAGTCCGAGATAAACAAACCCTATGAGCTGAGAGTAAGTACATAAGAATGTAGGGAAAATTAGTGATTTTCAAACTTCAATTACTCCGGCCCATGATGTCCTTGGGGGTTGAATTTTTGTATATGTACTCAATGGCCCCCCAAGAATATGTATACAAAAAATCATTACCGTAGCCCCCCGGGGGGCTGTGATAGAACCCCGGGAAGGTACAATTTGGGGGGTAAAAACGAGGGGGGAAGGGAAGGGGGGTCAAATGGCACAAAAGGCACATCAGTAGGGCACAAGGAATGTGTGTGCGAAATTTCAGCTTGATTCCTTTTTTCGTCTGGGCTGTAGCCCTGTCAAAGAAAGCGAAAACTTTTTTGAACAGCGATTTTATAACTTTAATACCTCCTCCCCCTGATGGTCCAGGGGATTGTATTTAGGTTTACGGAGTCAGGGGCCACTAGAGATTGAGTGTACCAAAAATCAACTCCGGGGGTCTTCATGGGGCTGAGATACAGAGGGGTGAAAAACCCAAAAAATCTCAATTCGTTCTGTCGTGTAATCTTGTTATTGGTCGCTTTTATTTTCTTTCGTCTTTGGCGGTGGATTTGCTTCTGTTGGCTGCTGATGTTTGGTTTCCTTGGCGGGGCGGGACGCTCCCGCGTCCCGTGATCTAATGTGTAGAATTCGATAAATATACTTGTTCTTCAACTCAAACCAATAGTTATGTTCCATGATTTTTGAGCATTTTTTGCCAAAAACCATGACTTTCCATGAACAATTTCGATCATAGCCAAAATCCATGACTTTCCAGAATTGAAAACTTATGCTACCCCACAAAATCCGATATCCATTGATGTGCCTTCGTAAGTTATAGGAAACAAATTGTCCTAGAATTACATTCAATGGTGTGCTTACCTTATTATTAATTATGATTGATTTTGAAGTGATAATAAGTATTCAGCTCATACTTACCAAAGTTTATTTATATAAGTACATACATTTTCTTTTGCTTTACTTTTTACATTAGCGTACAAAAATTACAAATGCGAATTTTTTACTAAAAACTCTTCTTTCCTTTATCCTAAGTAGGGGAATGTGGGGCAAATGGAAATGATTAAGATGACTGAGTTTTTTCAAAATGAAAAAATCGGAAATTTGTTTTGTACATTGTATTTTCTAATGAAACTTGCGTTGAAACAGTAGTTTTTTTTTTATTTTTGGCGGATAATTTCAGTCTTCAAATAAAAGTGGAAACTTTTCACTTTTTTTTCATGTGATAAAGTGAAAAATGCAATATTTCTCTAATGAAATAATTTCTATTCGATTGTAGAAAGTATTTTTGATTAAAAAAATCACTAAATAAAAGGTTGAATGAATAAATGAAAAGATAATGAAACAATAAACGAACAATGAAATGAATAAATCAATTAAGATATGAAGAAAAACAAATGAGCAAGTAAAAGAATGAATGAATAAGAAAATAAGTGAATGAATGAACAAATAAGTGAATAACCAAAAGAAGGAATCCAAATGAATAAATTAATAAATGAAAACGAAAGTGATTTATGCACTGCAAATAATCAAACACTTTTTTCAACACTATTTGCACACGTACACTTGTCTCCTTTTTAAGAACACTATTTTTTGTAATAGTTATTAGAACCGTTTTGTGAACACATGTCATAATACTTTTTTGAACACGTACACTTGTCCCCTTTTTTAGAACACTTTTTCAGGTCAGTTTTCAAAACACTTCTAGAAACACTGTTCGGAACATGTATATCCATTTTAGCGCACTTTTTAGACATTTCATGGATAATGTAAAAGAATGGTTTTTGAGCACTTGCGCTAAACATTTTGTGGCACACGTTTTAGTACAGTTTTTAGGATATGTTTCGGAACAATTACCGATCACTAATATTCTCCCGGAATGTGTGTCAAGTATAAAAGAAGCTTATAAAAAGAAAAAATACTCACTAAATTCATTTTTGTTGAGACTGCAGACTTGATGATGGCTTTAGACTTTGAGCGAATATGATTATTAATCTGCATTATTAGTATGAAAATTTAAAATCTAATAGCATCTCAAAACCAATTGAATAGTTTACAGCAAAATGACAAACGAGCAAAAAAAGTAGCAGGAAATTGTTGTACAAAATCATATTTACTACAGAAATGACAACTAAGTTTGAAATATAAATTTCCATAAATGATTTTTCAAATCCAATCAATAGTGTAAAAAGTAAACAAAAATGTGTCAAAAACAAATTTTTATATAAATTAATTTTTTAAAAAAAGTTCCTCAAAGAAAAAAACTTTTTTTTATTGCTGTCTATAAATCTAATTCGTTTACGTTCCTACTACTTAGCTACTCAGTAGTTCTGCTGCTCGGTTTATGATCAATGACCATTAAAGAAAGAAGTGTTTTTTTTATACCATTGAAATGCAATGAAATTCTTTAATAACTAATCATTTCTGTGAAACTTCACTGCAAAGATGGAATTACCAATTAGTTAGCATTTAGTTTTTCTTCCTTGTGAAAAGTATAGGTGTAAATGAATTAAATTAAAGAAAACCAATTTCATTTGAATTAGGCCAAAAAATTCCATTTAACTCATTCCCAGATGTATGTTTAGTGTTTTCGACCCGTCTGCAGGTGCATATGAATGTACAGGCAATCAAAATGCCCATTTTTGATAATTACTGAATTTATTATCATGAGTTTTCTCATGAGTCAGAAAGTACGTATGTATCAGAGGTGAATTCGTAAATGTCCCAGTACCAGAAACGCTAAAATGATAAATGATTCATTAAACGATTCTTGACCAGTTTTGTGTGGAAGCGGAATTATTTTTCTTGAAAAGTAACGGCATTCCAGTAAGATCAAGCACAAATTCACCCCTGGTTTTAATGTATCTCGCATAACTGAAAAACTGTATGCCGTAACAAGTTAAAATTTTGTATGTAGACTGAGGGGAGTCTGGTTGTGCATCTCCGTTATTGGTGTGCACAGAGGTTCCAAAAGATGCGTTTACAATTTTTCTTTTTTTTTTTTTTTTTTGAGCCAATTCGGTGTAGTTTTCAATGACGACTAAGAAGCATATTTTTCTCGATTATGTTCGATTCGATCGAATTCTGTCTACCAGTCAGGTAGCGAGACATTTTCTTCTGGGTGGAGTAAAGGAAATTTGTGGCTTCACTTTTGGTTGATAGCATTCGTTCGAATTGAATCATCAATTATATTAGGTTGAATGTGCCCCTGAAATGATGTTATGAATGGACGCCTACTTGGTGAAAAATTGAGCGAAAAATATTTCACTAGATACTGTTTCTAAATTATCATTTCACTATGATTTTTGAAAAAAGTTACTTCTAGAATAAAATTTCGTGAAATTCTGATTATTAGGTTGATCAAAAGTTATTAACTGGAAGTTTTTCTGGAACAAAGTGTTCCAAATTGTGCAGGTTTATTTGCAGTGTATTAAATGATTGATTGAGTAAATGAAACAAACTATTTCACTTCGCCCCATCCACTTTGCCCGCACATGTACTTGACTAAATGTACAATTTATTTTAAATACAAATAAACTTAATATTAACTAAATAAATACTGCATTGGACATTAAGAGGACTCAATTAATATTTAAAATGTTAATAACAAGAACTTTATTATTTTGTAGCAACAGAAATAATTTTTGAGTTACAACAAAATATTACAATCTGAGTACCAATTATTTAAAGTTGCATATACTACCAAATGCTTTAATCTTCGGCGGTATTTTTTTCCTGACAGAAATAGACTGCATATGATACTATATAGTTAAAATAATACCAGATGGGTGGAGCTAAAAGCAGAGTAAAGATTTCACCATTTCACTTTGCCCTGCTAGTTCACTTTGCCCCATGTTCCCCTACTTATGTACTTCGAAGAAAGTATTGTACTACAAAAATGTGATTAATACATTGTTACTTAATGTAACTATTATATTGAATCAATTTTATTCATCAGGTATTTGAATTTTAAGTAAGTAATGTTAATTCTAAGGAATAGATGTCAGATGACCACTACTGACTCATGCATGAGGCCACTACTGAAAATCTCAAATTTTGGGGTGACCACTAATGGATCAAGTTTGAAGTTCAGAAAAAAAGGGTTAAAAAATTGAAATTCTGGCATTTTTAGAAAATGGGACGATAAAGGAATAATTAGGCTATAATGCGCTCATTGAGTTTTAAAATTGGAATTGATATTGTATATCTACTGTTTAAAAAAGACGCAAAATATGCTTAACTGTGGCCACTACTAGTGCGTTTACCTTAAATGAATAATAAAAGTTTCCATTTTTAATGCTACTGAAATGTTAGATTATCTTCTGCCGACAGAGTACAAAAAATTAATAAATCGCGGGGAAAATAACCAAAAGGTGAAAAAATTAAATCTCTTGATCACAGGAAAAGCCTCAAAGCAAAAGCAAAAATTTATTTGTTTACACTCGAGAAAAAAATGGCAACATATTTTTGTTATCAATGATTTTATTCACACTATTTAAAACTGAGCTCGCAGCAATTCCGTGACCTAAATCGCAGACGATACTTTAATGAAGAATTGTGGGGTGTTCTAATTATCCCCCGAATTACGTGTAAAACTCACCTTGTGCAACATTTTAAGGACTTTAACATGCTGCAAAAAATCTAACAAATATGACCTTTTTTTCTGTGAGACACTCTCAAATTTATAATTTTCATTAAAATTGGAATAAAAATCATGTAAGACTTTTTTCTAAACGAAAGGTACCCTATGCTCACCCCGGAACTCGTGACAAAGTGTGTAAAAAGTTCATGATGATGGGAATGAGTAATTAAGGCGTGAAAAAGTAACAAACAATCAAAGTCTTTTTCGCAATTATAATATTGGTAAATATTTCAACACACTTTTTTACATTAACCTCACTAAAAACTTTTTTTTTTTAAATCTCTCAGGAAAGAAGTTAGTTTTTTTTCTTCTCAGAGATTAATAATGGTTATAAACGATAGAAGTTTGGAGGGTTTTTTTTTTTTTTTTTGAAATACTTTTATTCGCAGTAGTTTGCCTTGTAAGTAAAGCCAACATTTATAATCTTTCTAACATTTCCTGTAACCTTCTTTCATGGATACATCATTTAAATTAAATTTTATTACAAATTTAATTTTTCTTTTTAAGTACAACATCTATATCCTTATAGTTTGTCATTTAACCTGAAGAAAGGATCTTACTACAGTGGTTTATAAATTAGTAATTTGGGTTACTTAACCGCTTATTTATTTACATTTCTATAAATTTTTCTATTGAAATCATTTATAAGGTCATAGCATAAAAACTTCTTATGCCTTTTTATTAAGAAAAAGTAAAAATACATCATTTCTAAACCGATTTTTCTGGTCAAAAACTTATATTTCAATCAAAAGTGCTCTAAAGATTTTTTTCTCAAAAAACTACAAGGAGTTTTTCTTTTTGATTAACCTTGTAGAAAGACATAGATGATAACAAATCTTGGTAAAACCTTTGCATGTAACTAGATTTATTACTTATTGAAAATACTTAAATACTCTAAATCGATCAAACGAATGCAGTAACGTTTTTCGCTAATAAATCTTTGTATTTTTTTTTTCTTTTAAAAATCTCACATATTTTAATAAATTTTTGAGTGACTTTAAATTTAAAATTACCTTTAAAAATTGCAAAGTAACGTACAATTAGATATCTAATTACAAGGAAATGTGTCGGATGACAAATCTTCTTTGCATATTTTGGTTCTCTATAAAGAATTTTAAACACTATCTTCTTCATGTGACAAAATTAAATATCGAAGTAATGATTTTCGATATTTTCTTCTGTTTAATGTGTGACACTTTCAGCTGTTTGTCAATCAAGAAAAGTATCGTAAATCTATAGAGTATATTGGTATTCTATAATTGTTTTCTTTTTCCTCGGGAAACTGCTTTTTGAAATTAACAACCAAAAGTAAAGCTGCACAATTTCTCTTATTCAAATTTTTCCTAGCAGTTACAGAGGGGGGCCAAATCATTATACTTAAACAAACTTTAATTGCTGTAACACATATTTTTATTATCTGAATACATATTACAATGTATTTAAAAGATTAAAGTTTATTCTTGCAACACTTTATTTTAAATTTTTTAATAAGATAGACGTCAGTGTCAGATTTCGTTAAAATTTAAAGTTACAAGCTTATTCTTGTGAGTGTGGTTTTTAAAAAAGATTAAATATTTTATATATAATACTTGGTAACTCAAGTAGCCGTATCATGAATTGAGAGCATGCCACGCCGCATCCAAGCCGTGATCGCAGAAAAAGGCGGAGTTAATAAATATAAAATAATTATTTTTTTTGCCCATTTATAATATCGATCAGAAGGTACTTTACGCATGATAGGTTTAATTCATATTATAAATAAACTTTAAAAAGTGTTCAAATAAATAAAACTATGAAACAACAACAAAAAACAGTAAAGTTACAGAAAATTTTCAGTAAGTTACCGTCCTATAGCCAGGGCTATGGCAGAAATACATGAAATTCACCGCCACCTCAGTCAATTCCAGTCGAGGACTGCAGTTTCGTGCTTATTAGCACTCATCAGCCCGGCATAGGAGTAACTGAGCTGGAGGTGGAAAACCTCTTAAAGGCACTGCAGTCCTCGGCTGGAATTGACTGAGCTGGCGGTGTATTTCATGTATTTCTGCCTTAGCCCTGGCTATAGGTCGGTAACTTACTGAATATGGTAACTGCCTTCCTTCAATATTCGAGTTGAACCGAATCATTGCTTCGGTCACTCGTCTAGTCAGTGCTAATTCTATAATGGCTACCAGTTTGTTGGCACTCTTGGCTTCCTTAAGAGGTTTTCTACCTCCAGCTCAGTTACTCCTATGCCGGGTTGATGAGTGCTAATAAGCACGAAACTGCAGTACTCGGCTGGAATTGACTGAGCTGGCGATGTGTTTCACACACAAAAAATTTTGTTTATGTATAATAATTTGTCTACCCTCTGTATATGTCATAAATAAAACACAGACGGAAAACGGTTTCAATCTATCGCCTGTAAAATCTGTTTAAATGACAAGATTTTCATGTCTCACATGTTGAACTAAGAAAGAAAAAAAATAAGCGTGTGCAGAAAAGTAAATTAAGTACTGCAACGCTGAATCGCACGAATTTGCCGAAAACTGCATACACGTATTTCGTTCTTTCCCATCACCCGTTTTCATTGCAAAGGATTGTGAGCTTGTGAAAGAAAAACGCTTTTGTTGGATCTTTTCATCCATTAGCTCACATATATTGCATTATTCTTGAACCCTTTGCAAGTATTTCTTTTAAGTACAAATAATGGAGTATGAATTAAAACAGGGAAATACTTACGAATTTATATTAATTTTTAAAAAATTTGCTTCTTTATTTGAAGGATTAAAAATTATAATACTTGCATGCATGTAGTAGCTAAATTGGACACAACGCAATGTGATTCATCACGTACAGAAAAAAAAAATGACTTCCTCGCACTTGTAAAAGAATGAACAAGTTTTAGTAGGGTAAAGTAGCCATAATTTATCTTCATGCCGAATTTCGGCCCCCTAAGCTTCTCTGATCTGACACTAGGTGTCGCCACCAGTGATATTTTTGTATGGTTGCGGTTAAGAATACTATTTATTTCTCGAAATTTCAGGAATCTAGTCCGCTGCGTTGCCGTTCAAGAGCACTTATTCCGATTATTGAAAACTTTATACCGAACCTCAGGATGCACTTTCTTTAAATACTTTTGACACACACTTTTAACCCAAAAACAAGCTTTTTTTTTTTAATTATTTTCCTTTTTAAAATAAAAATGTATTTTTGCTTTTGAAGGTTTACTTTAGTTAATTTTAAAAAGAAATGAGTAAAAGGACCTCAATTTGAATTTAAAAAAGGATGAAATAAATAAGTAAAGAAACATTAATCATAAGTTAGATTAATGTATTTCCTTCGCTGTTTAAACATGCTACCATTATAAACTTCTTTTTTTTTCTAAATCCAAACTTACTCTGCTAGATGACACTGTATTTTATCATAATTTCATTTTTAATGCTTTAAATATAAATAATGACTTCTACTTTTATTACTTTAAAAAATATTGACGTACTAAAGATGTTTATAATGATCTAGAATAAATTCATAATTTCAAAAAAAGAAAAAAAACTGTGAAGGAATTGTAAGATTAATCAGTCTAAATGATCTTATAACTATTTTACATACCATTTTTCAATTTGCATTCTCCAAAAAGAACTTGATTACTTCTTATTTTTTTAAGAAATGTGAATTTAATGAGTTTCTCTTAAAATCAAAACTTTATTTGAGAGATAATATAATTAAACCAGTCAAAGGTTAAATTCGGAAACTTTTTACAAACACAAAGGGTTGCATAATTTTTGAGTCTATTATATTGAAAAAGAAAAGAAGTAATTAATTTCGATCAAAATAGAACGTTTGCGGCTTAGCAAAGTTTTAATTAGGTAAATTACTAGATCTGTTCCAAAGAGCTTTTCGATCCGATCGATTTAGCGCATTTGCTTGCATAAATATTTTTAAAACAGGAGATTATCCGTCGATAACAAATAATTTCATCTAAAAGTTAATTATTAATGTAATTTTATAATAAAGAACCTACAATTACAGTTTTTTTTTTTTTTTTTTGTCAAAAAATTGCTTGAAATATTTCTAAAACACTGCCATTTCCAAGGGCCAAGGCAGAAGTCAAGTTACTTAAAGTTAACTAACAAATGTTTTAGACCTTAAAAATATCGTTTTTATTTATTTGTTTTTTTTTTAAATAGCTACCAGAATTTTCAAAAAGAAAGTTTTTTTTTTTACTTTTATGATTTTTTTAATACTATTAAAAATAACAATTAAGACAAAGAAAAGCATGTTTTGTAACCCCTTCACATTTTAATTTTATTTATTTTTCTGACGTTTATTTTTTAACAAAAAGAAAAAGGAAATGATATTTCTAAAACCCATTTTCACATGAGCACTTTTTATATTTCATGGTAGTAAATGTTTATTTTTTTACTCTGAAACCAGCATGTTCACGTCCTAAAACTTTTATTTTAAATTACTGATAAATTTTTAGTTCCTTTTCACCTTTTTACTTTTATTAAGCAGAAGAGAAATCAGCATCAAGGTGTGTTTTTAATGTTAGCAAACTATTTTACGACTAATAATTTGCTACATTAATATCGTAAAAACATTCTGCAAAAATTTACTTACATAATATATATGTTATTTCCTTTTAAATTAACCGAAAGTATATTAAGGGGAAAATAATTAAATATTTGCTAGTTTACCATTAGGCTCAAAAAATGACCTGAAGAAATTAAAAATTCAGATGAAGTTTGTTATTTTCATTAAGCTATCCATTCATTTAAGAAAAGAATGCACTAGCTATTTGTTTCATGAATTTATGGGGCATTTTCTATGTTTTTGTTTGTCCACGTAAGCAACACCAACCAAAAAGAAAAGGCTTTCACTGGCGTGCGTTCCCATAACTAGATGTTTTCTAGTACAAGCAAGACAACTGATTCGGAAATATTCTAAGCGGACTGTGTTTTGGTTCCAATGAAGACTAATTTGCATTTAGAAAAACTCCTTATACACTATTTACACAGGATGATTCTATTAACCATTGTTCAAAATTTAGGGACCAATACCCTATTCTAAGAAGATAGAAATGCTCCATTTCGGGAGCTCCTGCTAAAACAAACCAATATCCGAGCAAGTCGGTGAAGAAGGAACTAAAACCAAAGAACACTGGGATCTTATTTTGAATTGAGTTGTTCTACAGTCTCGCAGACAATTTCTATAGTTTAATAACAATACAGGATTGTATATGATGTAATGACGTAACAACATCCACAAGATAAACGAGCGTCAAATAAACTTTAAATTCAAAATTAACGGATTTTCTGGATTTTACTTGATATTAATATTTAACGTTAATATATTTAAGATCTTTCTGTGAGAAACGGATAATCAAAAAAGCTGTAAATTATTTTCGTCAACTGTATTTTCAAATAGAAAGTAAGAACCTTGTATTGTATAGTGCGTTAGAAATTGCATTAGTCACTGATTTACACTCAATGGAGAATGTTTTGAACTAAATTGAACCATGTTCTTTAAAGCTTTTGAGCAAATCCATTCGAAAAACATTTTCAAAGCGAAAGAAAACTGTGATAGATTTAATAACATGTTCAAAAACAGCTGCGGATAAAAGCGCAGAAATAAGGGAGAAATGGGTGTAGTACTCGTAAAATCGCATCCAATACTTCAAAATAATATATTTCTAAGTTAAAACATTTTGTCGAAGCAATGGAGTGCATTCCAACTCTAAGTGCTTGTCAAAAGTTAAAATTTATCACGTATAATTTTGCACAAAACTGGGAGCCTTTTAAGTTTAACAGTTGCATTTTATTCTTGTTGAGTGTTTAAAATCTTGCTTTTAGTAAAGAGAATGAAACAAATAAAAATATTTTTATTATCTATAATATAATAGTATTGCACCTGTTTCTATTTTAAATCTTGTGGGATGTTGTACCTTGAACCAGTGATTAACAGGTAAAGGAAACATGATTTTCAGTAAGAACATATGGGGATGCCATTCTAAAGGAAAATAAAATGCATCTACTGAAATTTACAATAGATGAATATTTTGTTTTCCTTTATAAATGAAAGCACCGCTCTTAGTATAAAAAATCGTTTACCATTGGCTTTGCAAACAAGATGATGTTTTTTAGATACTTTTTAATGTCACGCTGGAAAGAGGAATTTTGTATTATATTGAAAAATCTTAAGTGAAACAATTAAAATCCTACATAAATATTGACGAAAAATATGCCGAGATTTTAAAATAAAATTATTATACGTTAAGAAACTTTATATTTTTTAATCAAGGTATAAACTTATACATTTCAGAATTGAAGAACAGAGAAGGTTTTAAATAAATTTTTCTTAAGGCAAAACTATGAGGTATTAAAATCTTTTCCACGTTGAGGTAGCGTTTCATGGACATATCTAACACAAATAACTTCGAATTAAGTTGCAACGATCATTTTAGCCAATTTACATAGTAAAGTCACAAAATTTCCCCTCAAAGCAACATTCATATTTTCTTCTCGTTCCAGAATCAAAGAATTTTGGCTTACATTTGCTGGAGTCAGTTTGTACTGAGTTTAACTGAAACTAGCAAAACAGAGAATTAGTTACAAATCTCATTATATCTGTGACGGAGATAAAACTGGAGTTGTGCTTTACACTTACCATCCCGAATAGAGCGTAAATTTTCCATCATAGTAGATAGGGGGGATAAATTGAAGAACATTCCTGAAACGAAATGAATAGATGAAGTTTTGATAGTGAAATGGTTTAAATCTGAAGCACAGTCATTCAGGTTATTTTTGAG
Source organism: Uloborus diversus (assembly GCF_026930045.1). Classification (NCBI taxonomy): domain Eukaryota; kingdom Metazoa; phylum Arthropoda; class Arachnida; order Araneae; family Uloboridae; genus Uloborus; species Uloborus diversus. Next base: position 106,833,528 of record NC_072731.1, read on the forward strand.
CCTTCCGCTCTACTTCCTTTTATATTAAGTTTATTTGACTTATCTATTATTTTAAAAGACTGAAAGACCTAGCTCTGCCCCCCCCCTCCCCCGATGAACACTCATCTGCAAAAACTGTGTTTACAAGTGTCCCATCATCTACCTTTGGATTAACTTTCAAAAATAAAGAATTCTCAATTCGACGAAAAAATTTTAATTGTCATATATTTACCTGAATTTTAAGATTGCAGTAATTCCGTTTAGGTTGCAAGTTATGGATGAAGCTTTGGTAGTTAAATGGTTTAAATCTAAAGTACAGTGACTCAGGTTAATTTTGAGACTTCTTGGTTTACATCTCTCTACTTTATTTTTTTAGTTTATTTGACAATCTTACTATTAAAAATAAACTAGAAGAACTAGTCTGCATGCACCTGGGGAACACACATCTGCCCCAGATATTGTGTTTACAAGTGCCCCATCATCTACCTCAGGATTAACTTTCAAAAGTAAAGAATTCTTAACTCGACGAAAAAAATTTAATAGTCATACATTTACCTGAATGTTACGACTGCAGTAATTCCGTTTAGGGTTACAATTTATAGCTGAAGCTTTGGTATTTAAATGGTTTAATTCTGAAGCGCAGTCATTCAGGTTAATTTTGAGACCTCCTGGTTAACTTCGCGCTACTTTGTTTTTTTTTTTTTTTTTTTAGTTTATTTAGTTAGAGTTAACTTTAAAAAATGAAGAACTTTCAATTCGACGAAAAAATTTTAACATTGTCATAAATTTACCTGAATGTTAATAAAATGGATTGCAGTAATTCCGTTTAGGTTATATGTTATATGCAGTTAAAAGTTGTTTTCGCGTGAAGAAAACAGTGATGAAATTATGTACAATCCCTTCTAAAACGAAGAAATTGTCTCCGCAGAAACAAAAATGGATTAATGCTCTAAAAGTAGGACTTGTAAAAGTAGGACTAAATATTACTCATCACTTGGTATTTTTTCTTCAAGTAATCTTAATAAAAATACCGTGTTCCCCTATATTTTATCATTTTTTTTATAAATTCGAAGAAAAAAATAATAAATTTGATGGAAATGAAATTTTTATGCTTTTGTTCGATACCTTTATGCTTATGACGTGATGCGACCTATCATGATTGAACTTTTTATTTTATTCTACCTTTAAAGTTACGTGTACAATTTAAAAGTTTGTTTTCGGGAAATTTCAAAATACTCTTGTAATAAACTATCATAAAAGTGACAGAACTCCCTAAACATTAGTAGCGATTTGAATTTTACAAATATCAGTTTGTCCTTTGAATTTGAAGAAAAAAATTAATTAATTAAACGATAGAACTCACGAGGTTAAAAAAAAAGTTTAAAGAAAACCTGTGTTCAGGATTCTTATTTTTAAATGCCGTAGCCATGTTACATATTGCTTTTTGATAGATAAACGAAAAGAAGAAGACTTTATAACAAATTTCACGTATTTTCAAATTTCATTTTACTTTTCACTTGTAAGGCCAATACGAATAGGTGAAAAATGTATTCGCAAAATATTAAAATAGCAAAAATAAGCCACTTTATTTCATTCCGCAGATTGCATGAAAGATTTTACTTTTCAAAATTTCATTTGACAGATGCCTTTTCAGAAATGAAAATTTCATAAGCGACGAAAACTTTGCCACCTCTATCAGTAAAATATTTGAAATTTGTGGTAACAGTAACAGTTGAGATTTAATAATGGCAAACACTAAACGCTTAGGGAAGGTACGATTTCCTAAAAGGGATTTTATCCTGAAATATAAATTTTCTGTGACGCATTGTGAGTAGTTTACCTTCTTGAAAGCAACCTTTCCATGCTTTTACCAAAACGCTGCGTTTAAGAGATGCAATGCAGGCTTTTTTTCTTCCGTTTTGAAAAAGAGAAATAGCATGAATGCCATTAAACGGAAAACGGTCTTTTTTTCCCGCACATGACGCCTCATATATTTCATTAAAAATAATACTTTAAAATATTAATAAACAAATTTTTTCTGCATTTAAGAGATGCAATGCGGGCTTTTTTTCTTCCATTTCGAAAAAGAGAAATAGCATGAGGGCCATTAAACGGAAAACGATCTTTTTATCCCGCACATGACGCCTCATATATTTCATTAAAAATAATACTTTAAAATATTAGTAAACAAACTTTTTCTGCAGTTAAGAGATGCGTTTAAGAGATGCAATGCAGGTTTTTTTTCTTCCGTTCCGAAAAAGAGAAATAGCATGAGGGCCATTAAATGGAAAACGGTATTTTTGTCCCGCACATGACGCCTCATATATTTCATTAAAAATAATACTTTAAAATATTAATAAACAAACTTTTTCTGCATAACAAATTACAAACTTATGCAAATATTATGCTTGTATCTTAAGCAAAAAATTTCGTCATTATTCATTAAAATTACTACTTTTTAATGAAATATATGAGCCATTAGGTGTGGGACAAAGGGTTGAATGTTTCATGGAATGGCCCATGAAAAGATTTTATTTTCCTTTTACGGTTAATCGAAGGCACCTATGTTTCTGTTGAGATTGTCTAAGAATACATTAATTACTCCACATAAAGTTTTTTATTTTTAAAAATATAAGTGTTTTCTTAATACTCTAAACTTCTGCTGAAGTTTAAAGAACTTTTTAGGTACATTTAATAAAATTCATCACTTTCTTTCGAAACCAATTTTAAAAGGAAAACAAATGAGCAGACTACATCACTGCATTTTCTGTACGCTGTCATAACGACTGTAGCAATGATATTGGCATTCCCCAAATAATTTGTAATGGCTGAAGCAATACTATTTGCACTCCCCAAAAAATTCGTAATGGCTGAAACAATACTATTTGCATTCCCTAAAAAATTCGTAATGGCTGAAACGATACTATTTGCACTCCCCAAAAATTTCATAATGGGTGAAACAATACTACACTCCCCAGAAAATGCGCTGCTTCCTTCACCGAGTAACCAGCATATCGGATTCCAACAATCATGACTTTTTCTAACTCTGTCAAATCAGTCACCATTAATTTTTTCAGAACGCATATTTAACGTATGCATCACCTATGGCTAATTTTGAATGTCTGATACCGTACCTATCGTCACCACTATAAGCAGACTTAAGTGAAAAGTAACACATGCCTGCTTCTTTGCAATGCACCATGCTTATTTTATGCACTGTAAAAAATAAAATCCAAAACGTCACTGATTACTTCCGGGTAACGCTGATTACTTTCAGGATTTACACCAGTTTCCTGTGAAAAATATTTTTTTTGTAAAAAGAGGTTTCCTGAATCACTTCTAAGTTTCGTGAATCCCGATTTTACTCTGTTGTTAAAACATTTTTAGCTACCAGTGTAAAAATATATTAAGCTTCTTTATTGGGTGTTTATCCCCTAATTTACTTACGGCCTCTCCGGGTTGACTGAGCCTCAATCGAGGGCGTAATTGTAGTCTCCGAATATTGTAGCTTTGGAGGAATTGCATGCAATTCCGCCTTGTTTTCGGCCATATTTGAGTCAAGAGCTTTCCTGGTAAACCAGGAAGATGAAAGCTATTACGATATGCATATATAGGAATTCAACTGAAGGTTCCTGAGTTATTTCAGAAACATGAATTTCTTTGTTAGGAAAAGTCTGAATTTTTCAGAAAGTTCTATCTTTTAGCGGGAAAATTTTCTAGGCGTGGGAAATTTTTCACATCAGTTGCCAGTTATTTTCCTGGAACGTTCTGAATTTTTTCTTCCTTTTTTTTACATTATGGGTGCTTGTATTATTCTGTCACCCCATCAGTAGATATGTATATATACGTCTTCAAAAAATGATCAAATTTGATCCAACACATCTCAAAATGTTAAATCTGCCTCAATTCAAGATTCTAAAGTTCTTACAATTTTTCTTTCTAGACATTAAACAAAGAAAATAGTGAAAAGAGGGATAAAGAAAAATCTAATTATTTTTGGAAAGAGTACAATGTCTTCTTCCTTCATGTTGTGCACATTAAAGTGGAAATAAATATTTTCTTTTACAGATGCAGAAAAAAAACTTAAGTTTTTTATTTCAAACCAAAGCATGAAAAGCGTAAATATTATTTCAGAATTGTTTAATGAAATGAGAAAGTATAAAAATACGTCTTCACTATTTCAAAAATATGCGTTTTCTTTCCTAATTTAATTTAATTTTTACTTCTGTTTTGCACTTTATAAGTTTAATTATCATATTAAAACATGGAAAAAATCCTTCTTCATAATTTCAGCATGCTTAAAAGCAAAGTTGCAGCTACGTTTGTTTTACATCAAAAAATTTCTTTTGACCAAAAACTATTTTCGTAGCCTTTTCGCTTTCAGATGCTTATCATATGCTATTTTTTTTACGTCAAGTTAAGAAAACGGTGATTTCTTTTCAACATTTTGCTTTTGAAAAACAGTAAGGTGAAGTAAAAAAAGGCGTCATCTTTGAAATCATTGCAACATGAAGTTAATTCAAAACTAGACCAGCATATTCTCTATTGTACCATTATGGATATCGTATCTGTATTTGGCAAGTTATCCGCTTCAAACTATAGCGCATACCCATTGTCATCACAAACAAAAAAAAACAGTTATGAAATAAAACAAAATTATTGACACAAAAAATATGAATGTTTTTTTTTTTTTGGAAGTTGAGTCAGATTGATTTATTTTCTTTCGTACAACATTTTCAGAAATATTTTTATTATGTTATTGAAAGAAAATTGTAGCAGTGGAAGGTAATTACTCAGGATTGCTACTGAAAAACAAATGCCGAAAAAATAAAATAAGAATAGGAAAATAACATACAGAAAAGCATCACTATATCTAAACACCTAAAAACTTCAAATATTAAAGTTTTTTTTTTTTTTTTTTTTTTTGCAATTCATTTCAAATTTTAATACTTGTTCGCCAAGTTCATAGGTTTTGAGCTCCACTAACCTTGTATCTCGCTTCGAAACAAAAAGATTTGGCCAAGTGCGTAACTGTACACATGTAACTCTTGGCAGATATGAAATTATTAAAACAAATGTGCTAATTGCAGCAAACTTACAGGGTGCGGCCGAAAAACTCAAAGTTTGCATCATCGAAAGGAAATAAAATAATTTATCTTTAATGAGTGTGTTTATTTTATTTTGTCTCTCAATTCAGTAAGAAATCTATTTATAATAAATCTCCTATTTATATTTCGTATTTCCGCATTTTTACAATGTCAAGAAAACGATCTGCTATTTTAAAACTGTTTAGCCAAGGTAAGTGGCAGTTTGTTGGCTTGATGTACCTAGGCAAACAATGCTTGGTGCAATACGCCATTTCAAAGAGCTCGAAAATAATAGTTGACGTCCAGGAAATGTACAAAAGCGTACAAAAACACTTATGCTGATCGTAAGGTCAAAAAGAAGCGAGTTCAATGAAATCCTCAGGTTTTCATGAGAGGGGTCGATGGTGAAACGGGGAATGCTCGTACATGACTGATCAGTTAGGCTGAGGGCAAAAACAGAGCTCACATAGAAGCTTTATGAGTTTAAATAAGTTCAGCGTTTTTCTGAAGAAAACAAACTCGTGCTGCTCCAAAGATGCCAAAAACACTTGAGACGGGCCGTAAGTCGCCACTGTGGAGAGATTCCTTTCACTGATGAGCAGCTCTTTACTATTTAACCAGCTCATAACTCTCAGATCGATGGGATTTGGTCTGTAGAAACTCCATGCACCTTCATAAATGCGAAACATCGACCAAATCCGAAGATGCTCTTGGTGTGGCGAAATTTGCACAAGCACGAAAACCATTTTTGGTTTTTGTGGATGTGGGCTTAAAATTGAATCAAAAAGCGTATCAGTGCAACATTTTCGAAGCTGTTGTACTTCTGTGAGCCAATAAGCACTTTGGCAATGTAGACTGAACGTTTGTTTTCGAAACTCCGCACCAGCTTACTTTTCCAGAACGACAAGAGTGCAAGCCAAAAAGTGCAAGGTGAATTTTCCTGATATAATATCTGTTGAGTGGGAACCCTACTGGCAAGCCCCCAATCTCATGGATTATGGTGTAAGGCCTTTTTTAGAGTCTAGGATCTGCCCTAAATCACACTAACATTTGCCCTCTCTAAATCAATTTCTTTGGCTCAAATATGATTAATTAAAGGTAAGAGACTAGCGGCCAATGGCCGAAAAGTTCAATTAGCGTTTGCGCTTCTGTGGAACTGCCAACGGCGGCCAGTTTGAAAATAATTAAATTCATTGATTACTTAAGGTCAACTTACATTACTATTAGTTGTGTTTTGTTTATTTATTTTAAATACAGTTGTATAAAAATTGCTTGTCCGGGGGCTTTTTTGCTGCACCCTGTAATTGTTATTTTCTGATAGTACCATTGTAAACCCCCTTCTTCCTTCTCCAAACCGCTACCCAACACCAAAAATACATCAGGCTCAAAAATAATAATTTCCGAAGCGTTTTGTCTCGCTGAACTTAAACATTACCAGAAAAGGCTGAAATAAGGGGGGGGGAGTTCCAAGATACAGATCCAAAGGTCCCTAATTTTCATCTTTCCCTGCAATACAGAAGCATCTCCCACGATCTGACCGTCTTTTGATCGCCCCTGGTGGCGAGAGTAAATTTTAGGGAGGTAAATGCCCAAAATGAGTCTCTAGTAAATCCAAAAATCTCTTTATTCCACGCCTGCTCTTTCTGCTGGGAATAATAATGAAGCACTTCAAAAAAGCTATGGACAAATATGGTTTTTCAATACCTTATAAGGAAATTCCTCACATAGATTGAATATGATTTTTAACTGCTCCTCAAATGTGCCCAAATATGAAGATCCCTGTTTTTATTAAAATTTTGGAGGGTAAAAGAAAAACACCTCGGAAGCCTTTAAGAGTGTGTTACTAGGATTTCTATGCAAAAAAGAAGACAAACAGCTGGTCGCTGGTCAAAAACCTCCTACAGAAGTTCTGTGCACATTTATGTAATACATGTCCTTGAAACTCAATTTCACTCAGTGCGTGTTTTGCCTGAAAACTGTTGAGCTGTAAGCGAGAAGCATGGTGAAAGGTTTCACTAAGATATTTCTGCAATTTAATGCAGATTTAGTATCAGGTTCATTGAGCTGAGTTAATGCATGCTGAATACTGTTGGACTATTACAACAGATGCTTTTTCTTTGACGCACAAAAATCTATCGAAAATTAAAAGTTTACATGAATAGGTTAAAAACCTCTGCTTCCTGAGAGAAAAAAAAACATTGTTTCATGAAACAGAACTTAAATTTACTGCCCAAGATTATGTTTCGGTTTAGCCTTAAATCGACGCGACTAGCTGTTTCTGGGCATCTTTCTGGAATGCTCTTTTGTGTATTGTGAAAATAAGAGCTAGTAAAAAAAAATCATTTACATGTTCATTTTTTTCGACCCGAAGTTAGTAAGAATTAACTTTTTATTTCCAGGGTGTAGACAAATTTTATTTTTTGTTGCCTAGTGCAACAAAAGAGATTCGGGACCAAATAAAACTAGTTACGAACACTAAAAAGGAAATTCGTTTTGATGAGTCAATTACATCATAGACATTTCAAAACCAGAAGTAAGATGAATAATATTACTGTTCAAGTAATTTTATTTTTCTGTCGTGTAAGAAAAGAAACCATTTAATTGTTTAATCAATAATCAAAACTGGCATATTTTTCCTACACTTTGTTCGTTACAGTTTAGGAACCTTAATACATATTCCACGATAAAACAATCAAACATTATTATTATTATTTTGAAGAAAAATTGCTAGACAAATTTTCGTTTGATTTTATTAAGAAAATCATCCTAATATTACTATAATAAAACAACCTTTTTGTAGAACCACGTGTAATTAATTTTTAAGTTAATTTAACCGTTCCTTTTCATGGCCTCAGTTCTAGTGCGTTTTCGAAAATATTGCGCCTCTTTGTTGTCTCCCGACAAACGCGATATAACGAGGGGTCTTTTTGTAGTTGGAACTAGTGACTAAAATTGCACCAAAAATATAGCCGAAGAAAAAAACAAATCTCATGAAAAGTGTGAAAAGTACAAATAAATATCAGCAAATTGAAAAACAAAAATGCCCATTTCTCCTTAAATCCGCAAAAAAAAAGAGCAAAAAGCTACCCAAATGGCTGAGATAACTGCTAAGCCTAACTTTTTAAATCTTCATACTTATATTACAAACGTAATAAACAACTTAAAGACTTCAAACAAATCTCATCCTACATAAAACGAATAAGAACTTTTAAATGTTATAAAGATTTAAAAATAGCGAGAAATTTTCGCACCTAAACTTTGAAATTTATGTGAATATTACACTTCGATTAGATATTTTTTTTCAATTTTTACTAATAATAAAGCTGAACGTCGCTCTGTCCGGATCTCTCTCTGTCTGTCAGGATCTCTGTGACGCACATAACGCCTAGACCATTCGGCCGATTTTCATGAAATTTAGCACAAAGTTAGTTTGTAGCATAAAGATGTGCACCTGGAAGCGATTTTTAGAAAATTTGATTTTGTTCTTTTTCTACGCCAATTTTAAGAAGATTTTTCCGAGCATATTATCACAACGTGGAATAGTAAATTACGAAATCATCATAACCTGGAACCGTAACATGGGCGAGCCATTTAACCTAGCAAATTGGCGAGAAATTCATCATCCATTATTTGTTAATATACAGACGAACCAAATGACCTTTAAATTTTCTACTACGGGCAAAGTTGTGCAGGTGCCACTAGTATGCATATAAAGAAGCATTTTTCGTTTGTGCAAACATACGGAACAGTGAGTGAATTAAATTTCATTCGATTCCTCTTTAATTTAGAACTAAAAAATGAAGATATTTTTTGACGTTAACATATAAATGTAACAATTTTGAAATTATTTTAACGCAGTTCATTCATAATTGAGTTTTCTCAGAATTTCAAGCATTATATTTTTGAAAAATCTTTAAATAGAAACAAGCTAACATATACCAATAGAAATTTGCTAATGGATGGTGATACATTTCTGGAAATGGATAAAAGATAGAAATTGCAAGTTATTTGTGCGTACAAAATGGCGAAGAAGTTAGATGTTCTTTACATTTTTTTTTTTTTTTGTTATTAAAAGTTATCTTGAGTGCTTTTATGAAAATCACGACTGATCAGTTTAATCCGAATACAAACCTAAGCATTAAAACTGTCTTACTCTAAGAAACTTTTTGTAAGATAACTTTACAAAAAAAACTCTAATTGGGAATCTTATAAAAATAACAAACTGGTTATAACGTTTTCTCTTAACATATTCTCTCACAGAAAACACACATAAGTGATTTTCTCTTCCCTCTTCTATGCCCGTTCTGAAAAATATATATGCATTTGAACATTCATATACTTCCAAAGGTTCAAAAGCTTTTCCGACCATTTTGTTTTTAAGTTGAAAAATTCTTTTTGTTTCTTTTTTATAGATATCCATATTTCTATCTCTTTACGGTTGGTCCTTGCTTCTTACGACCATCTAGATATGATGTAAATCAATAGTTTCGTATTGATAAACTATAAGTAGTACTTTTCTCCATGCGCCAGCAACATTTTGAAAGTAATGCCCCAAAACATATGGTTTCTTCTTGGGACAAAATATAAAATCCATTTTTCGTTGGTTGGTAGAGTTTTGTGCTTTTCAGAGAGAGCACGCATTAATCACAATAACCAATAAACAACTGTTATTTTGTGCTCAATCATGATAGAGTGCATTTCAAAAGTCTTCATTCTTTTCATCGCTGAAATATAAATATATTATGAACATACAATATTTTTTCTGTTGTCACTTCAACTCAATTTTTTTTGTTTGAATTGCTTACGGTAAAAGCACCAAAATGTTTTTCTTGGAAAAATATATTTTTTAACTAAGTTATTTTTAAGCTCTATGATGGATATATTTGCCCAGATTTTTAAAAGATCCGTGATTCAGAACGAAAGTCGCATAAAAACACTAACTATTTGCTTCGGAAAATTTAAATTTTGCGCAATGTAAAAATCAACATTTTAAAATTAACTGTACCAACAGACTGTGATAGGAACAATATTGAAAGCTATAATTAGTTTAGTAAAAAGGAATGGAAAAAAATAATGTAAACGAACTCATTATTTTTCGAGTAAAATAAACAGCTCAGGCAAAATATCTGTACCTCAAAGCCAGAAAGACGTAAGTCACAATATGGTAATTTTACAGGAGAGAGGAAAAACTTTTTCTGGAACATGCAAATGATCAGGCACGCACTCACTCTTTTTAACTCCGGTCAAATACTGAAAAGAGTTTTTTTTTTCTCTCTTCTAAGAATAGCGTTCACATGGCTCGATCGGGGCTGACTTCACGATGGCCCCTGCTCGATGCAGAATAATCTTCTACATACATGCACTAACAAACGGAAAATCGCAATTTCTGGACTTATGTCAGTCTGGCTCTGAGGTACAGATATTTCTATTTAAAAGTACATATCTATATACGGTGCCGGCAAAAAAAAAAAAAATCTTTACATTTGGCTGGCAATTTAAAAACTTTACGTGCAAACTTCTTTTTATGATTTTACTTGGCATGCTCCCTAGTGATTTGGCCGAATATCGAATAATCGGCCAGAATGTGGCCGAATATTCGGTATTCTGCCAATTAACAAGAGAGCATGCCAAGTAAAATCATAACGAGAAAAAGTTATGTAAAGTTTTAAATACATATATTTGCTCACATATAGTAAAATATAAATTTTGGGCATTTTATCATTTATTACTTAATGTTTTCACGTAACCCTATGGGAAACTTGTTCTTCAACAGAAAATAATCTCGGACACTTTGAGTCACTATTATATCGCCATTGAGGGTTTAAATTGCATTGCATTGGTGCCTGTTTGTGAAAGAATTTCAACGGTTGAAGTATGCTTAAGCAATTTTATTTTGCCTTTTTTATTCATATTTTGTTTAACGTTTTGGTGAATTTTAACTTTTTTACAAGATTTATGCAACCCAACATGGTTAGCATGATGAGTAGATATTTTAGTGAACAAAATCTGATTTAAAGCAGCGTAGCAAGCAAAGAATTTGGTATTTTTATAGAAGCAGACAGAATAGTAGAAATCGATCACCGTTCAGCTGACACACTCGGTTTCAAAACTGTTTGAAATAAAACTTTAACAAAGATTTAAATTATAAATATGTATGTTAGGCACATAACACTAAATTTGTTTTATTTCTGAGCGTTCAAAGAGCTCAGTTCATGCAGAACGTTACTTTATTTCAGCATTTATTCCGAGGACATTAACTTACTCACCTTAGAGTATAATGCAATTTCCTTTTATTCGGTTAGGAATACCCTCAGGTTTTATGAGACCTTAACCTTTCTGCATGCTTTGTCTACTGCTCCTTGGAGTGTAGTAGCCACTAAAAGAAACCATTTCTTCTCCTTTCATTTATTTCAAGTAATCAGACAAAGACAAAAATAATAAGGTAGAAAACTTAAGCTTGCGTTCTATACCGAAGATTTTTTTTTTTAACATAATCTCTTTTTAGTGGCTAAAACAATGAATGAAAAAGCGTGTAGCGTAAGCTCCAATAACATATTTGTAGACATTTTTTAAATAATCAATTAAACACAAAATTTTCTGGCTAATGTTTCGGGATTTTCCCCAATACCTATATTTTCCCGCACGGTGGAACTTAAAGCTTACAGGTAAGCGGTGGGGTGTGTGCGGGGAGTACCTATATTTTAATTATATTCAGGCAGTTTAATTATAGACAAAATGGAAATTTATTAAATTTAAAAGGAAGGAGATTGATGCATTCATTGTTAAACCGAGAGAAAAGGGTGCTTTCAGAAGTATAAACTTCTGAAAAGCAGATAAACACGCAATATTCAACTCCGTAATTACTGGTACAGTTTATCAACATCTTGCAAGCTCATCTTCATATATTTCATTAAACACTTATTTAAACACTAGAAAATCGCTCGTTAAAGTATGACGGCTGAAAATTGCTTAAAGTTTGAACGAAGCAATTGCATGTTTAGTGATATTTTGATAGTTTAAATTTTAGCCCTAGTTCCAGGTGTTAAACTCTAAAATCCCAGTAGATAGCATTTATTGTTGACCACTTTTTCGTTTATTTATTCTCCTAAAATAACAGTCTTACTAATAAAACAGTTAAGTTACCGAATCCAGTTGAGCCTTTTCAAAATAAAGCACATCGCTTATGTCAAACATTACCAAAAAAAATACTATCAAATTATCGTACCGTGGCGCGAGTTTTGTCGTCAGGAGTGTTACCCGATCAATAAATTCGCAATTATATATATCAGGATTTTATTTAATTTGTACTAGTGATACCCGCACGGCTTTGCCCGTAATAGAAAAATTAAAAGGTTTTTTGGTTCGCCTGTATATTTACAAATAATGTATGGTGAATCTTCTCGCCAATTGGCTTGTACCCATGTAACGATTCCACGTTATGATAATTTCGTATCTCGCCAATTGGCTTGTGCCCATGTTACGGTTCCACGTTATGATAATTTCGCAATTTACTCGTCTATCTTACATTTTTGTTCTTAAAATTGGAATAGAAAAAGAACCACGTCGAATTTTCGAAAAATCGCTTCGAGGTGCACACTCTCATGCCACAAACTAAGTTTGTGCCAAATTTCATGAAAAACGGACGAACGGTATAGATGCTATGCGCGTCACAGACATCCTACAGACATCCTACAGACATCCAGACATCCTCCGGACAGAGAGACTTTTAGCTTTATTATTAGTAAAGATGTTTTCTTTTTTTTTACTATTAAAGTATTAAAAATAGTTTACACCTTCTTTTCTTTTCTGGAATTGTATCGCATCATTTATAAAATCTTTGACACACATAATTCGTTTTTGAAAAGTAAAAAGCAAGGAGAATAAGCATAATATAAATTTTAAAAGAAATTTATCAAGTGAAAACAAATTCTCTTTTGATGAATGAAAAATGTCAAAGAAAACCTTTATCACAAGAATCAATTTATTTTAAATTGTTTCCATTTCGCTTTGATCCCAGGAATTTGAACTTTGAGATTATGTTTCGTCTGAATCAGGCATCAATTTTTTGGAATTCAAAGAATCTAAGATATTTTCAATCTTCATGTATTTGCTTTCATTTTCTTTTTCTTTTTTGTGTACGCTTTCCCAAATTCCTTCATTATTTCCCGTATTGTCTTACTGATATAATATTCTTGGATTTCTTCTCTTCATTTCTTTATGTGCATCTTATGAATTTATTTTCTATATAAATACGAAAAATATCTCCGATACTTGCATTGTTAAAATTTTACGTACAACTACTTAATTGAAACATAAGATGCCTTGTTGAATCAAGAATACAATTTTAAAATCCCATCTTCAGTCTAGAGTTAAAATTTAAAATCATATTTTCTTTAGACGTAGAAAAAAAATACTAGACGAATCATTATCAATAATAAAAGAATTAGAATAATTTTCGTTAGCAAACTAATAAGATTTTAAATTAAATATATTATAGTTTATAAATAATAATAATTGATTTTAATAGAAATTTAATTTTTTTCAGTCTAATTAAAATTAATTTTCTTTTACTTTAGTTATATAATGTGCAAATGCAAAACAAAATTTCGATTTTACTTTTCTTCTTAATATAATGCAAAAGTTTGAAAAAACAGCGTTCATTTTTTTTATTCTATCTTCAAAATTTGTAAACGTACACTATAAAATATAAGGAAACCTGGCGCAAGATAACGATATGGGGCAAGATAAAGAATATCATATTTAAATTTTTAGTTACTAGATTTTAACTGTAGTCATGAATAAGTAAGAGAAAACTAGAGCGAGAAAACTTACTCACCAAATCAAAATATTAGTAGAGAGTTTAATCCACTGTTGATCAAGTGTTTATTGTTTGATGACCCAGTGAATCTAATTTTTGTTGGTAATATAATATGGTCGCATCAGTTAAAAGTAAGTCACGTTTGTTTTCGTTAATTATTTTTAACGGTGTGTAACTTTGCTTATTTTATACAGCGTACTGCATAGCTGACGGAAGTTCAATCTAATTAAGTAAAATGTCAGTTTGTAAATCTCTACCACATGGGGCAAGATAAAGAACTGGACATATATTACAGAAAAAACAATATTGCCATTTTAATATTTCCAGAGTACATCACTTATCAATAACAAACTTTGGATTTTTCATTTGTCAGACAACTAAAAACCTTTCCCTTCTTGCCCTCGATATTGCTTTTGTACCGCATCAAAATGTATCAGTTGACGAAAAACATATTTTTTAGTTGCTTTACATTGTTTACTACTATGTTTCTTATTAGATAATACGCAAAAAAATTAATATGTATGCTAAATGCTTCAACATTACAAAAATCATAGACCCCAGTTTTATGCGGGTTTATTTTACGTGGTTTTAATTATTATCGGTTCAAGATTTGACACCTTTATTTTGTTTTACGCGGATGAGTTTTGATTTTACGCGGATGCGGCAATGCAAGCAGATAAAATTTTCCCCTCTTTCAAAATTCAAACTACTGAGATTGCAGATTACACGTAACAAACTGCATTTTGGAGAGCTAGTAATCGAGCTTGGGCCCCTGGATACATTCAATGCGATCGGTTCCAGAGCTTTTTCCGGAAGTAAAGTTAGAAACTCAGAAAACTCAAAACTTACCGCTAACAGAGTTTTTAGGGGTGACGAAAGAGGAAGAAATCACCAAGGATATCGCAATCGGTGACGTACACTGGTGTGCAAAAATTAAGGACGAAGTCGAAAAATTAGCATATCAGCTGAACGAAGAGGCAGAGCGGACAGAAAGACCAATCAGGAGATTAAGTAAGGTGGGAGGGGGGGAGTCTGAGTAGTATAAAGCATGTTGTCGGTGTAAGATCAGTATTTCTGGCAAAGAGATTGCACGCCGTATAGCAGTTAAAATCACACCGAGTTGCTGCCTCAGCGAGAAATGGCGAATAATCAATTTGTTAGACGACATCTGGATGCTTTTACCCGAGGTCGAATCATTGGGAATTTGGAGGAAGGCCGCAGTGTGACAAGTGTGACTGTAGAGTTCGGAATTGCTCACAGCATCGTTTCACGACTTTGGAGACAATTTCAAATTACATGAACAGGTATCCGGAGGTTCAGTAGTGGTCGTCCACGAGGAACCACACCCGCAGATGACCGGTATATTGTCTTACAGGCCAGAAGAAACAGGCGGCAGACAGCGGGAGAAATTCTTAGACACACGACACAGGCGACTGGACGACCTATATCGCGGTTTACCGTGGCCAGAAGACTGCACGGTGGTGGTCTGTTTGCACGACGCCCTATACGGTGTGTACCTCTAACGCCTGCCCATCGGAGAAGGCGTTCTCTGTGGTGCCGGGAACACCGGAATTGGAGAGACAATGAATGGGGAAGAGTACTCTTTACAGATGAGAGCAGATTCAGTCTGAGTAGCGATTCTCATCGCATACTCATCTGGAGAGAGCGGGGAGGCCGCAATCATCCCTCGAACATCATTGAAAGGGACAGGTATGGAGGTCGCGTTGTTCTCGTTTGGGGAGACATCATGCTTGGTAGTCGTACAGACCTTCACATCTTCGACGCAGGTTCAGTCAACGGGACCCGTTATTGTAACGAAATTCTTCTTCCATATGAGCGTCTTTTCAGAGCCGCTATGGGTCCGCAGTTCCTTTTCATGGACGACAATGCACCATGTCATCGCACAGTAGCTGCCGAACAGCTCTTAGAGAGTGAGGATATTGAACGTATGGATTGGCCGGCACGATCTCCGGATCTCAATCCCATCGAGCATTTATGGGATTTTCTAGGCAGACGCTTGGCAGCTCGCACCTTACCACCTTTAACTATTCGGGAGCTTCGATCGGCGCTGCAAGACGAATGGGCAGCAATGCCTCAACAACTCATTGACACCCTCATCCCTCATTCTCAGCATGGGCAGACGCTGTGAAACCTGCCTAGCAGTCGGGGGAGATCATATCCCCTACTAAAGACCGGATGTTTCTTGCTGGACACTTATCACAAGGATGTTTCGGCCTTCAGTCGCATTGCGCTCCATGCTACTTTTTCAATAAAGCTTCTTTTTATCCCTCTGATTTCTCTTTTAATAAGTGTTGCTTACATTACACATGTCCTTAGGTATTGGGGATCTTACGGTAATTAATGTGTTGATTTGGAAAGCTTTTGTACAAAGCTATATTGAAAAAACCGTCTCGTCCTTAATTTTTGCACACCAGTGTACAATCAAAAATGTTCACATTGAAAACTTGGAACCGTTCCTTAGCAATAGCAAATGATCTTTCTGATTTGTTAGTGAAATATGATCTCGCCATATGAAGTGACATTAGCGACCATGAACACGTTAATGCTCTGCAAAGAACTATAAAAAAAAAATTCTTAATAACTGCCAAAAGACTATATCTACCAGCTCCTTTTGATCAACACTAAATAAATGTATGTGTTCTTTATGCATGTTGAGCGTATGTATTGACACAAGTACATATTAAACTAATTATATGTAATTAGTCATAACTGGACTATCTATAAATGATGCCACACTTTTTTTTAACATTTTTGACCACCTCCCTCTTTGTCACAAAGTATTTTTCACAAGCTACTTTTCATAAACATATTCTTATTAAAAATTGCTTGATGTCACACATCGTTTTACTCTTCACACATGTCACAAAGTCACAATTTCGCGAACCCCCTCCCCCTAGAAGCGTAACATCATTTGTGGTGTAGTAATCAACAAATACTTCTTCACTGTCAACCATGGTCGTCGAATTCATTGAGGAAAGAAGAAATGCACGATCCTTCGAGTCAGTTTAATGTTTGTGAATGGCAAGTGTTCTATTTTTTGCCATGAAGGTGCGTGTTTGAAATTCTACAACTTTTGATTGTTTGAATAAAATGTAACAAAGTAGCATATCAAATTGAAGAAAATTTAAAGCTCAACAATTTTGTCATTGACAATTTTTATGAATACTGATCCTGGGATTCACTAGGAGCAAATGTTTGACAAAAAGAGAGCATTTCTCCGAAAATCATCGATTTTTCACATATACCCGGAAAATTATTAGAAATTTGACAAATATGTGTAGGACACATTATATAGGAAGCTTATTTAACTTTAATTTTTATATTGACCGCATTTTTTTCTAAACTTTCCGACATGTACTCAAAAAACCCAAAATTTGCTTCCTCCTCAATCCCACTTTTAGCTCATCCCTAGGGGAGGAGACTTTTAGTATATTTACTTACTAACTACTCCTAACAATATTCTGAAGTCAAAATTGTCGCATATTCCGTGCACGCTACACCCCTCTTTTGAGCACTCATTGACTGAACTACATGCAGAGTTACTCGTAAAAATAGTACGAACGCAATGTTTAAAAGAAATTACACTACTGGTAACAGGACAGGAGGAAAAAGAAGATAACATTCAAACATCATGCAAAAAATATAAAATACAAATAAGTTATATGTGACTGACAAGAGACTAAACTTTATATATTGTAACATGCTTCAATGTCAAAGTAAAATTTTTATCATATATCTGAGAATGTGGAAAAATTAACCAAAAATATTCAAGTCACTACATATTTTATCAACTGACATTTGGGTATAAAAACGGCTGCACAAAAGAAAACTATATTGACTCTTTTTTTTTTCAGTTCAAATGCTTTTTATCACCAAAGAATCTCTCAAAATGATACTAGTAGAAGACTTGTTGCATAGAATCGTTGTCAGATGGTATCGCTTATACCGACAATAAGAATGGCCTTCCCTGATCCCACATACTCCATTTCCCGGTGACGATTGATAGCTGTCCACGAAATAGCTATAAAATTAACAGCAAAAACTACTGATGTAGTCAAAAGAGCAGTGAAAAATGAAACAAAAGGTGGGCTGTAAAGTGTTCTAAAAGAAGAGATATGTGTATGTACACAAAGCAATTTACCGTGCATAGATTGCAATTAGTCAAACATAATATGTAGCTGCAGATATTAATAAGCAAACTATTGCTGATATTTCATTTCTAAAATCCTATTATTGCCTTCTATTTTGATTACTAAGACGCAATGTCAGTGCTGGTAGATAAAAATGTTAAACCATTTATTTACAAGCATAATGCATTTCCTTCATTTTGCAACTATCATCGAGAAATTGCTTTTCTTTCGTAAAAATAAGTTGTTACATTAATTAAAGACTCAAAGAAACGAACAAAGAGTGTTCTCCCGAGCATATTTTCTGTGATACAAGAATGAAGAAAAAGAACCGAGAAGACGAAGAACTCGGTTCTTTTGAATTACCCTAATTTAATGCTGAAACTTTGTTTTCCAACATTGTTTCCTTTATAAATAGCGGTGTAATCATTCCACGAATAAAGCTTACGAAAGTGAGAAAACAATTGTGTTTTGAACATTTTACGAGTCTCGTATTTTTAACATGTAAGGGTTGATAGCATTAGGTCACAATACATTTTTTTGTTTGTGTTTTGAAACTAAATTATTTCATTGCTTACTTTCAAGTTATCAGTAAATAAAAATGCTGGAGAATATTATGTTTCTAAAAGTACGCCATTTCGTTACTGGTATTTTTGAGTTAACGTTCCCGTAAAAGTGACAACAAGCAAAAAAAAATGAAAGTATGAGTAATAAATTACAGATAAATTATAAAATAAAAATGTTTGTATACCAGTGAGCTAGTATAAGTATTGATTGGTGAATTAGGATTAGGGTTTCCAATCCCACGCCAAATTCAGTCCCGCAGGGTTTCGGGATCAGAAGATACCAATCCCGCGGGATTGAGATTCTTCTAAAAATTAAATTTTTAGTGTCAAATTGAACAATTTGTGCTTTTTAGAAAAGAGTGCTTTTGTTACTTGAATTAGTAGTTTTCTCGAATACCGTACACCATTTGTAGAGTGCTATAAAGTCACAGATCAATTAATAACTAACCGTTTCACACGCCAAAGTGTGTCCTTTGCTTCATATGGGATGCGATGGGATTTTTGCGCAAAAGGTAATGCGCTTGATGAGAACGCGTGCTTTGGCTCTACTGTAGATGGTTTTATAGGGCTTAAATAATTGTGGACATTTAAGAAAAGATCCCCATACAATTCATGACCTTCTTAAATAAATTTTCTTTTCTTAGGGAATCATGCTTGGCTTTTGCTCAAGAACTGCAAATTTCAGACAAAAACGATGTCTCTGATTTATAAAATTCTGCATCCAATTTAACTTGCTTTGAGATAACCCAATTATGTTGCTGCATAAACGTTGGTTATTGTATCAGTGCATTTGATTCATTACGGCAGGGAGAGAGTGCTGATAGGTTTCACCACCTCACAATCTCAGTAAAAGTTTTTGGATAACTTCGCTAATTTTACTTCTCACTTAAAAAAGACATTCAAAAACTTGAGCCACTTAACGTAGGGGAAACAGGGGTTAATTAGTTTCTTTAGGTGTTTTGCCCCTGTCCGTCTTGTTTTTATAGTCCCCCGCCATATTAAGTTTAAAAAGAAAACATACTATTACATTAAAACTTGCATGGGGCAAGTTGTTACTTGTAACAACTAACCCCATCAAAATTGTAACACCTTGCCCCATACGACGCCACTTTAGTTATTGGCACATATTATTGATATTATATCCTTGTACAAAACTTTTAAATATGTTAGCACTTACCTAAAAATGTAGGTTTTCACGTGGTATAGAAATAAATTCGTTATCTGCAACGGCTTCGCCAGAAATAGAAAAATAACAGCGGAAAGAAAAATTACTTCCAGACTCAAAAAACCGTTTTTCTTAAACACTCTCCATGCTACTGACTGCAAGCACTCCAATGATTGTCAGGGAATGCAGATGTGTGAGTGCTATCATCTACTGCAAGGAAAGTCAGTTTCTCCTGGCGGTTACTTTTAAAATCGAATGTAACAACTTACCCCGTGTAACAACTAACCCTGGTCTCCCCTACTACAAGTCATCCTGTATTTCATCCAAGTTTCTTTCGCCTCTTTTCGAGTCGGGCCGAATGTTGCACATTAGTCAGCTAGATCAGCGTTTCTTAATTTCCTTTATTAGTGGAACCCTTTTTAATGCTCTTTTTTTTTTCGTGGAACTCCTGGTTTTTCATCACCAGTTTGCAGTGATTGCAACCAGGAATCTGTTTCAGAGGGGGCCCAGATTCTTCCCTCAAACAGACAATCACATTAACTATTTTTCATTAAATTGCTAATTAAATATATTTCATTAACTATCATGTTAATTATTAATAACTTATAGTTATTATTTGTTATTGTAAGATAACAATACACTCCTATTTGTAACTCTGAGTATTTTTGAAAGGGACAAATACCCTCAGAATTTATAAACGAGTTGAATGGTTAAAATATTTTTTTCGATTAGGAAAA
Source organism: Uloborus diversus (assembly GCF_026930045.1). Lineage (NCBI taxonomy): Eukaryota > Metazoa > Arthropoda > Arachnida > Araneae > Uloboridae > Uloborus > Uloborus diversus. The sequence goes on from NC_072731.1 coordinate 106,854,028, forward strand.
GAAATACTTACCTACAATAGAATTAATTATTCACTTAAATGTACGCAGAAAATTTTTTTAAAGTTTAAACCTTAAAAATGCAAGTCTTTTATTTTTTAGTTATTTATAAATGTTACTAATGTTTTGACATCAGATAGAGTTAGAACATTTAGACATCTTTGACCAGTACTGCTCCGTAAATTGGTCCTCACTCGTTAAATGTTGAAATTGACCTTTCAATTGCTGTCATAGACACAGGGAGAGTGGTTATGCCATCTTTGGAGACATTAGGTGAGAAATAGGTGTTTTGGGATTGATCTACGAAAAATTATGGAGTTGAAATCCTGAAGGCCCAATCTCGGGCTATTTTTGACAGTCTAAAATTTGCATTTTTTTAGACAACAAATAAATTATTCCTATAGTGACTAGCACTGATGGGAGATACCGCTCAGATTAGTACACGAAAGTAAAAGTAAAATAATTTTCAATTTTGAAACAGCGTTAGTTTTATCGATTTTTTAAAGAGCAAATTTGAAAGGTGTAAAAAGAAACATGCAAGTCTCATGAAACCCCTGAGAGAGCTCCATGGAACCCCGGGGTTTCACGGAACACAATTTAAGAAACGCTGAGCTAGATCATCTAACATAACTTTCAAGTTACCATTCATATTTATATTATCAGCTTTACGATGACAAAGGCATCGGCAGAGATTTTCTACAGGTGTAAGAGCATAAATAATATCAGGAGTTTTACTGATTTCTTCTTTGGAGTAAAAAGTTGTGCACTTTTAGTAAGTTAAATATTTGAATGAATTTTCTAATCTCACAGAAGCATTCTAACATTGAATTCAGGCTACTTCAGACAGTTTTGCAATGTATAATATGCTTTCTTATTCTTTTCTGTACCGCAATTTTCTGGGTATCAATTTTTAGTGATGGTTTTCGAAAAAACGTTTAAAATTTTTACGCAATTTCTCAGTCGCTGAACGGGTATGAAAACTGAAACCTCGAATGAGAATACCAATTCATTCTCAGAAAAATATACTCCATTTTTATTTTGCTTTTAAATGGTAAATCCACCGTTTATCAATTGAGATATTAAGTTTTTCCCACACTTCTTGCAAAAATAGGAGGAGGATGATTCAAACTTCAGATTATGCTTGTAAAATATTCCTTTTATGATCGGCAAATATTGTAAAACGTTTGCATGGAAAATCTTTGCGGGATTGGAAATCCTGCGGGATTTTGCTCTCAATCCCGCGGGACTAATCCCGCTAAAATCATGCCGGATCCCGCGGGATTTGGGATTTTGGGATTGGAAACCCTAATTAGGACAAGTATCTATTACCCAAACAGTATTTTAAACAGATTCCAAAGTTTGAAAAAACTATGACTACCCCCCTTAATTATCGATACTTTAATCTGGATGAACTTTGTAGCAACATAGTTCTTGCAACGATCGCCTGCTGATTAAAAACTAATCAAAACTTTTAGTTCACTTAGTCCTTAACGACAGTGAAATTTTAAAACAACCGGAAGAAAATCTAAGTTTGAGTACTTTTTTGGGGCATTACCTGTAAGCTTGCAATATGGTACAAATACCGTGCTGCAAGATTGCAGGTAGTTTAATATATTAAATAGATTAGTAAAAAGCAGGACATCTCAGGAAATATCCTGAATCCCTAAAAATTATTATGCTCCTCGAATTCCTTAGCCTAATAGGCCTGATCTCTCACAAACTAATAAGAATATGTATGGGCCACATTCCGCATTTCAGTCAGCAACTGTGAGAAAATTTGAAAACCTATCACAGAAATTGCATAATGACATAATTGTCCATTGACTATGACATTGGGAAGAGATAAAATTCAGGGAGTGAAGACTTTCATTCGTGAAGGAAAGACCCCAAGTCAAGAGACACATTTTAAAGAAAAGCATTGGAAGAAATCCTTCGCCAATTTCACGCAAAAGGTGTCAACCATTCGCCGTTGTTGAGTCACGTGATTTGAGTGATTTGAGCTCTGTTCCCAAGCAAATTCCTGCTCTAAAGACTATATACGCATTCTCGTTAGCTCCTTCAGTCGGAACTATGAAATATTTTACCAAAAATGGTTTGAATTGGTAAACAGTGTACTCTGATAAAGAGTATCTTACAAACAAATTTTAAGTTTGTTTGTGAAGAGTTGTAATATATCCAATATACTGGACATACATTTTTGAAATAAATGTTTCAAATATAAAAACAATGAAACATTAGCAAACTTCAATGTAAAGTACTATCCAAACAATAATAAAGCATAGCATAAGCAATTAAGATAAACGATAAAAAACTATAACATTTATTTTTTAATTCGAAAAAATTGTTAAGAATCAATTACAAAAAAAATCAAGTAATTCAATCAATTTAATAAGTGATTAGCAGCTGTTTAAAGTTCTTGTCTGGTATACCAGACACCAGATCTGAAAGGGTTAGTATTGCAACCTAGATAATCATCTTTTTTTAATGGTAGACGGAAATAGAGGTAAAGTCTCTATTTGCATTTTTTTCTGAAATGAATAAGCAATGTTGTAAAAAGCTACCTATTGCTGATTGCATTAAGGTAGGCGAACACCCTAGATATTTTTTTCTTCAATATCAATTGAACCTTTCTAAAACTTTGTACGATTATTAAATATATCATAAATAACACATTTTGACTACTTATTTGATAAAAAATTAAATTTTCTATAGGTTTTTTTTTTTTAATAAAAAAGTCATATTTTTAGCAAAACACTACTATTTCTTTAACCACACACTTCTAGTGCCTTCATTTTTTCATAATTTTTAAAACTTTTCTGTCTCCATCTCTCTGTTAGATACCAGAGAGTGATATGACCCGCCAATTTGTGAACAAGTAACTAAAAACTGGTTTTATGGGTAAATGATTGAAAAATTCCCCCGAAAAACTTGCTTTTTACCCCCTAAGTGTAATTGATTCGAGGTTTACATCATAGTAATATGTTCAATTACCAATCCTAGAAAGTTTAATATCTTTAGAGTGAATACTTTTTTCGCTAGAGTTGTTGGCGTAAATAAAAACTTTGAAAACGTGTTTATGAGAAAATCAAGGCAAAAAAGTAAATTTTAGTTATAAGCAGTGCATTTGAGTTTAGTAAATGTCTTATAGTTTTCTCAATAATTCATCATTAAAAAAAATGCGGATATAGAAAGAAAAACACTGGGGCTTTCTAAATTTCTCAAAGTCTCAAAAGAGATTTTTTTTTGAAAATTAGAGTGTTCATCTACCTTAATAGGAAAATGTATTTTAGATTTCATTTAAGGAAATTCGTTCTGAGTTAATGATTATACTTTTTAGAGAAGAATTAATGTAATGAATACGAAAGGGGGAAATTACACTAACTCATTTTCAGTCTCCAAACGTCATATTTTTCGTTTTCTAATGTCTTTGAAACTCAATATTATGTAACTTGTTCAGTATTCTCAAATGAAATTAAATGTAAATAATCCATCCAAAAGAAAAATTTACATTATGTTGAAAACTAAAAAAAAAAATTGTTTCGATCAAATATGTCAAGCACGTTTGCAGAACTTTTTATAACATTTTTACTACCAAATCTTCGTTTAATCTTTCAGTAATTTCAAAAAGCTTCTACGAAATTTTCACACCAGAATACTTCTAAAGCATCCAATATAAACATCAAAACGAACTATTCCAACTTTCAGAGAAATCAACACTTTTAGTAGAAGTAAGCAATTTCTAAACATTCAAATTTCATAGAAAATCACTTTTTCTTTACAATAATGTCCTCCTCTTCTACAGAACTTCTAGAAATAAAATCCCCTGAAGCATAAATGAATAGGAAATGGGATCCCGAGCTCTTTTTGCATATCTTAAGATAGTGATTTCTTGATGGTAAAATCTGATCACGTCAGAAACATTCTTTTCTGATCCGAGTATTATTCGAGAACAGGTGCTTCGCGAATGAGAAAACTGGTCGAATAAACATGCATGTATTAGATGGAAGTAAATAACTCCTCTGAGTTGCTGGGAAAATAAACAAGACGGTACTCATCCCCTGGATCTATTGCAGGTCCTTCGGGAATAGTTCCCTGAATTCTGACAATACATTTCCGAATATTTTCCGTATATGCATTTGTTGGAAATTTAAAACATTTTTAAGGAGCTTTACTGATAATTTCTTGATTTGAAAAGGTTTTGTTAATTTTAATTTTTTATCTTTCAATAGAAGTAACCAAAATAGTATACTGTTTTTTTATTATTATTATTATTATTTTATTTTAACCATTGATCTCCGTTCCTGCCATTTCTAGCTTAACCGGTTGAAGGGTACCATGGCAGTTAACCCCATCAGTAGGAATTATGAAATATTTAACCAAAACTTTTTTTATTTAGTACATCATGTACTATGGTGAAGAGTATTATGGACGAAATTTCACGTTTTTAGGGGGGAAATAAATAGAGTTATGATACGTCCAATATTCCGGACTTATATTGTTGAAATTAATTTTTCAGATAAAAAAAAACGATGAAATATCAAACAAACTTTCATTGTAAAATATTTTCCAAACAATAATAAACATAATATAAGCGTTTGAAATGATTAATAAAAGATTATATATTTTTTTAAAGTCAGAAAAAAAAACCTCGCCTTCGCGACGAAAATCCATGGTTGGGAAAAATAAGCCGCTCGCTACTTCCCAATCCCGATATGTTGGTATTTTCAATTCCAAAACGAAAAATCGTTTCACAGATAATAATAAGCAGAATGTATTCAATGAAAAAAAAAGAAATTAAGTAATTTAATCAATTATTAAATGATTCGCAGCAGTTCAAACTTGATGTCCGTTGTACCGGTAGATACCCAAACATAACTTCTTTGGCGCGTTGAGCCTTTTTCAGGCGGGGAAAAACCATTCATTTGGCTACACCGTCACTCACCTCACCGACATTTGGAATACAATGCGCGGCTTCTCTCAGTTCCTTTACTACGTTGCTTTCGTTGGGAACTGCGGACCTCAGTAGTGCTGTCAGTTGCGCGTGAATCTCATAATTTGATTACTGAGTGAACGTGAGTTCGATCCTCACCAGGGTCAGCGAATTTCTTCTCAAAAAAAAAGTTTATATAATATTTTTGAAGTGAAAACTTCTTTAAAGGCTTTGGGCATTTTTTGAGATGGGAAAATCTATAATGTTTTTGATATCGGTGATACACATGCTTGTCTTTGCCACTCTGCAAATGGAGAGCTAAATGTAATGGATGCGGTTTATGTTTCACCGGCTAAGTCTATAAACGCAATACAAAACATTTTGAGTGAAAATTTATTTATTTTTTCTAAAGACGGTTCTGAGTTAGTTCAAAATAAAATTGGGAAAAGCTTTGATGCTTTTCCAATTGTTTTGAGTATGGATTACTACTTTGCAGATGATAAAAATCTAACATTAATTGAATTTTTAAATAGAGAATTTAATTTAACGACGTCCAATGATTGCAACCTTAGAAAAACGAGATATAAAACTACAATTGATGCAGTCTTTGCAAGATATTCAAATAGATTCGAATCAAAGTTCTTTTATTTCCTATTTTATTTACCATAAACCTATGGTATCAGATTTGGAATATAATGATAATAATAATGATGATCAGGGCATAAAAAAATCATGATATGTTTGCAAAAAATTTAAAAAAATAGAATATTTTTATTTAAATCGTTTTTTTTTTAAATTTAAATCGGATTTTTTTACTTTAAAACTTTACAAACTTTCATGATTGACTAACTTATACTTTTAAACATAATTAAACTTAAAATTGATGTTTAAAAATTTAAATACAATTAAATTTCAAATAAAACGTCAATAAAACGTTTTCATATCATCATGTTAAACCAGCTTAGTGCAACTGAATATGATTCAAATCAAACTTAAAATAGAATGCATAGTTGTAAATATAAATGCGTAAAAACAGGGCAAACAAAACTGCATTTGGCTTCTGCCAAATGTTTTTTAATCCCTAAGCTCACTTTTTTTTTTTTTTCTTATTTTTTTTCGAAATGAACTTCGAATTAACTGGCATGCCTCAAAATTCTAATTTCCCGGCATGCTGGTCAATCTCACGCCATGTCGGTTCTTTTCGGCATCTCGGCTGAACAGGGGGTAATACAGTAAATTGATAACGTGGAAAGTTCAGTATGTGTACTGTTTATTATTTTTATGCATGGAAAACTGAATAACACCAACTAAGAATTTATTTTCAAATATTTCCTATATTTGCATCAATATTTACTTTATAAACGAACTGAAATAGACCATACCAAAATGAATGTAATTGATGTTCGGAATACTGATAAACGTAACAATTACACTGCAGGTGTTATTTTAAATTATCAAATTATAAAATTTTAATTTTTAAAACTACAATTATTTTCAAATGAAAATCAAACACACCACACACACACACACGCGCGCGCGCGGCGCGCGAGAGAAAACAGACAAAATTTATTTTGTAGTTTTAAGATTTCCCTTTCATCGGCACTGCCTATTTTTCTTTTTTTTTCTTTTTTTAATTCCTTTTTTTCATATATTCATTCACTTTTTATTTACTTATTGATTAATTCATTTATTCATTGATTGGATTCTTGATTTTTTTTGAGCAATCAAGACTGTTTACCGTTATGTTTACATTTATTGTTTTTAAATGTTATTTATTTATTTATTTTTTAGCGATTTTTTATGCGGTCCCTATCTACCGCACAAAAACAGGTTTGAATATAATAATAATAATTCATTCAAATTAAAAAAAAAAAACAATTAGAATAAAAAGAGACCTAATTGCACTGTAAAAATTAATTACAGTGCAATTAGGTTGTATCAGATAAGACTCTGTAAAGATAAATAACGTTTACAACACTAGGGGGCTCCGGCCCCTGCTCGTTGGGACTCACCAACCCCAGAAGATTGCTTTGCAATCTTATTTGGTTCGCAAAAATCGTTGGTAAAAAATAATCAGATTATAAAACGCGTTGCGAGTTCCCGTTTCGACAAAATAAAAATCACCCTCTCCCACCCGTAAAAAAATAGAATTTAAGTATTGAAATAAAAATTAGAACACAATCCTGCCGCCAGCCGAAGATAAAAAGAACTTAATAGAAAGAGGCATAATTGAGATATTTTTTTTTAAAAAAGCACTTCGTAGAGAACCCCTTTCCCGGGCTCCTAACAAACTTGAACTAACTTGCACAGTTATAGGTGCTGAAGCTCTTGAGCTACGCAAAATGGCAGTTTTGTACGCATGAAAAGTCGCTTTCAGATTCGTGATGTCTAGTAATTCGCAACTCCGGAACTCGAATACGCTACCTTGTGGTGATTAACAATACTAAAGAAAAAGGTAAAGCATTCCAGTCCACCTATTTTCTTTGGGAGAAATTACAAGCTTCAGACAGTTTTTGGTGCAATGTAATTTCAGAAGAATAGAAAAGAAAGCTTCCCACAAACACGATGAAAAATTACGGTCATTCACTAAGCATCAACGCAATTTATACGTATCGGCGTGCGTTTGTTTTACGTTTTTTCATCCGCCATTAGACAGTGGCTGAAGCGATCCCTATAGTTTGTTGGAGTTGCGAATCTATTTTGCACTTTAGCTCCGAGCTTGAATTGAGTTGAGCCTTGGACTTGCCGCTAAAATAGAAAACCTTGTATCTGTTTTTTTTTTTTTTTTAATTAAATGCAAAAATTCGAGCGAGCTTGATTTGATGCAGAAAAAAAAACTTCTTTCGAACGACATAGAATGTTAGGGGGTGTGAGAAATCTTTCATCCCTTTAATATGCAATTTGCGTAAAAATTTAGCTGAAAAAAATAATTACAAAAAAAACTAATTCGAAACTTAAAAAATAAAACCCCAGACACAAACCCCCGGGCTCTAATTAATTTTGTACAAAAACTTCAAGGCAGTAGGTGCCTTGAACTCTAGGTGTATGGGTGTCTTGGACTAAGGCCCGCTACAACTTTTCATAGTTTCTTTGACTTTACTTTTTTTTTAGTATTTAGAGATGAAGTTTGCCAATAACGTACGGGGTGAATCAAAAGCAAAAACTCAGTTTTAATAAAAATCAATAAAATAATTTTTTACAATTGTATTCGTAAGAGCATTAGTGAAATCTTCTTAAATGTGTGCATAGAGCTTTTTCTAATGTGTGAGAAATGTTCAATATTTTAACTGTGTGTCAGGACTTGTTGACGATGTGCTAGAACCGGCCAATCTTGGTTTAAAATGTCACTGATGGCGCTGGCAGTTGATATTTTTCCCAAAATGTAAAATTAAATATTTGCGGACAAGAGATTATGCCTCTCAAAGACTTCTTTGAAAAGATGAGCATTTTTTAATCAAGCATATTTGACAAAATACCATACTACTAAACTAGACGTGGTGGCTTAGTACTAAGATAGTGTTCATGTTTTATTTCAAATCTCTTATTCAAAATTACAAAAAAAACTCCATTAAAATAAATGCAATGTTCTTCTAAATTCAATCCAATTTTAGATAGAAAAATCTAAATATAAGAACCCACATGTAAATTGATATGTCTCAAGCGATACTAATTCAACAATTTCAACTAAAACGATTTTCATCAAAATACTCAATGACATTTTTTTTCCAATTTAAATTTTCAAAAGTAACAGTAAAAATGTTGTCTCCCCGTTTTGTTATGATTTCGAACTCTGCTCGTCAGAGATTCGCATATCTCCAAAAATAGGTGGAGAAAAATGATGTTTACTCTGACTGGGTGCAAATTCGAATGCTTTTAGTTCCGAAAGTCGCTCATATTTGTGAGAAATATTCAGTTTTGGAAGAGCGTAGCGTCCGGGATTCGACATTACCATGAAATACGTCGCAAATACACTTTTACGATTCAGTTTGAGATTCTGACTTGACTTTATACGTCAACAACATTGTCTTCTTTTTCGTTTCCATAAATACGCATTAAGTAATAAATTTTCAAGTTAACTACTTTTCTTGATTTAACTCAATCAACATTAGATACTATAAAAACGAAAGGAAAGATAAAAATATATTGTATTTAGTTTTTACACTGCAAATCTTCATACCCCGTTTGAACCTTTTTTGAACACGGAAATCCCCATTTTTAGGGCGATCATTTTTTAATTAAAAAATTAAGAACTCTTTATGTTCAACGAAGTATGCCACGAAGCATAAGGAAGTAAGTATTAAAAACGAAAATAAAAATTAAAACTATATAAAAATTTAGATTGCTTACTAAGTCTAACACAATGACTAAAGTCTCTGATCTTTTAACAAGATCCGAGAAAGTAGGAGGTCAGCGTAATGACAGACTAGCCAAATCTTCAGGACCGCAGAGAGTCCTTATCAGTTATGTCTCCGCCTCCCCCCCCCCCCCTAAAAAAGTATAAGAGAAAAGAAAAGGAAAAAACAGGGAAAGAAAAGGAAAAAAAATGAAAAAAAAAGAAAGGAAAAAAGAAATCAAAACAATTAACTCTATTTTCAGTGCCACAACAGTAAATACCAAAAAAGTAAATTTTACTTTATCTTAACGTTTTCTCTTATTCAGAGTTTTCCCCCTTTTTATTTCTTCCTCTTCTCTTTTTCTTTCCTTTTTTCTTTCTTTTACTTTTTATTTTCCATTCTTTCTTTCTTTCTTTTTTTTCTTTTTTTCGTCAGTTACTAGCTGGCATGGTTTTTCGTCGAGCATGCAAACATTTCTTAAAGGCCGACTTGCAAACTGTCCGCACATTTGACGTTTGAACACACTTTTTGTAAGTTTTCAAAACACTTTTAAGAACATTTTTCATAACACTTTTTTGGTTCGTCATACATTCTTACCCTTTTTCGAAGCGCATTTTTATAACAATTTTTAGACACAGAACCGTTCTTTAAAACACGTTTTGAAGTACTAATGAAATACTCCTTTGATATTACATTTGCTTTTTTGCTGTTAATTTTTCAGAAATCTGGCGGAGTAATTATCATCCTCCGTTGGGCAATGTACGGGCTTCGTCCAGAGAAGGTATTCTTTTTCACGACATTCGAAACACCAAATATAACAAAAAAATTCTAGTAATATTATGATGAGATATTCTATTGATTGTTAGAGAAATCTTTTGAAGTTATATTTGTACGAAAGACAGCGATAGTTTCACAAGTATACCCAAAAATTCCCCCAATATGGCCTTAAATGTTCCCAAGTTTAAATTTAACAAACATTCTGAGCAGAGAAACATTCGGAACGAATTCAGATCACATTTCAATAAACTTTCTTCTACATTCAGAACACATTTTAGTGCAAATTCAGGAAATTGAAAAAAAAAATTCTCGGTTACGATATTTCAAATAGGTTTCCAATGTGTTTGGTGATTTGTGGTGTTTAAAGATAGCTCTTGTTTTTTTTTTTTTTTCATCGTGATGCTTGTGAAGTTACCCGTAAATTTATTATGTACAATCACTATTCATTTGTTGTTTCAGTAAAATGCTCTATGGATTGGCGTACGTATTACAGACTATACGCGCTCTCAAATTCCATATAAAAGAACATGAAAATTATGTCAAAAAACAGGATTTTAAACGTTCTTCCATCCCCCAACATTGTTGGTTCTGCGATCATAACTTTGATTCTTTTTCTGCCAAAATTATCCATGGTTGTTCTTCCACTTACGACTTAGATTTTTTGGGAATCTTACTGCATGGGGAAAAATTCCACTTTATTAGTGAATGATTTGTCGAGCACGTCCCCTTTCTCTGCTGTTTGGAAATCTTTCCTTTAATAAAATTTTTTCAGTGTATGACGTTTTTCCTAGTAGTACAGTAAAAATAGGGGTCGGACCCAAACATCCAAAAAAAAAAGTTAAACCTGGTGCAAATTGTTTATTACCCCCCCCCCCCCCCAATAAGAACAGGTAAAAAGTCCCACCCCATTGTGCGTCGGGTTTTGGAATGGGGGGCATCTAAAAATTGCTGTTTTGGGTATTTTTCCAGAATTTTTGGAGTAAATTTAAAGTGAGAATATTATGTTATACTAAATATAAAAGCATGAAATTAAATGTGTTTGACCCCCAAGAGGGATGACATAAACCCACCAATGCTACAGAGCCCCCCTATCCCCGTAAAACGAAGCAGTTCCCCCGAACCCCCCCCCCCCCCCCCTCCATACATTTCATATGGAAACATTATTTTATGCTAAGTTAAAGTTAGAAATCAAGTATGTCCATCCTCCAAGAGCGATGATGCACCTCCTCTCAAATATACAGCACCCGCCCCCCTCTGCCAAATAAAATAAATCCTAACCCCCCCCCCCCTCCCCTCACCTTTTATTTCAAGTAGAAGTATTATTGCAAATCTAAAATGCATTAAATCAGGACTGTCCACCCCATCAGAACATTAACTCACGTCCCAAAACGAAATTATATACTAAAATATTATCCTTCTCCCCCACCCCCTCTGATGGTGCACATTTGATTAAATGGCCAGAAAAATTACGCTGAACTGTTTTTTGCTTTCAAATGATTTCTCCTAAGCTTGTAACAAAAAGTCTTCGTTATCAAGATGTTTTTTTGGAATCTAGATCCTCAGCAAAATCGTTATTGTTGCAGCTATGTCTAACACAGTTTATGCATATAATTGAGCACTTCAGTCCAACTTCAGACTTTTCAAACATTCACTATATCCAATGAACCCCTCAGAGCAAGCACAAGATTTGAGACGCAGAAAGTCTTCTAGAGCAGAAGGCTTGGCTGTTATAATAGGACGCAGATTATATTTCTGTGGTGCTTTCTTTTCACCCATCAAAAATGACACTAGCTTTCCCATACTTACAAGTGACCTATACACTGCATTGCTGGCATATTTCCTTGAAGCTTACATATCATTACCAAAAACATGATCAAGCAGGTATCTTTGAACTATTACATATGAGGCAGTGAGAAAGCAAAGGGATGTAAGTGGCAAAAATTAAAAATTTGGAGATAACCAGTACAAATGGTTGATGAACCTCTCCTCTATCTTGGGGCAAGAAATGGTACTAGTAGATCCGGTAGTTGCTTCTATACAGCATGGTTTAGAAAAGAAAATCAATGAAAGCCTACCTAGGATCTTATCTTTAAACGCGTTTTATTCAAAACTTGAAAATGTCCTCTTACATCCCTTTGCTTCTCACTGCCTCATATATGACACCAGCATTTCGTTCTGTGATGTTGGATGAACCTTTTGCTTCAGATAATAGCACTTTAACGATACAGGATTTCTTTCCTTCTGAAACCAGATTCATCAAATACTGATGGAGGATCAGCGCATAACTCGTACCAGAAGCTTTTAGCAATTGGTTATTCCATCTTTACTGTTCATACCATTCGGTGTAAAAGATGGTTTGGGCTTACACATCTTTACAGATAGGAACTACTCTCGTAACAGAAGCTAAAGACATAACTGCTTACCTTCTTTTCAAAGAAATGCTACAAAATTGTTTGCCTTCAATATCCTTTGATGTTACTACCCGAACGTTAGAGGTCTCATAACAACTCACCTTATCATCAGCGAGCAATACCACTACGAACTTGAGATGGAAAAAACTTTTAGAGGCTTTAGAAACGGATTGTGATTTCCAAACTGGGAGACAAAAAGGTGTAAATATTTAGCATTCTATTGTTGTATTGCTCATTGCTCTCATCAAGACTTGTTCTATCGTTGAATCACTACAGGTTCTAGACCAACTGAATTTGTCACTGCGTTAGATCGTTGGATAGCTGATGTTTTAGCTGATGTTTGATGTGATCAAATTTTTTTTATCGCATAATGTACTCAAAAGTTTCTGATAGTGTTGCAAGTATATGTCCGCATATTTAGTATAATTCACATAACTAGCTGCGTAAAAGAGAAGTAGCTTGGTGTTTGCAAATGAGAACCCCCACCAACTTAGAGGGTGCAGAATTGCAGCATTGCCCGTCTCCCTATTGGCAATTCTGGTTTGTCCCACCCTTACGGTGATGGCAAAAGATTGTAAAAAAGTTGAAGTAAGCTAATCAAGAAGAAGTAGGGGAACTTTTGTCAATTTGGACTTTTTTTTATGCTGCACAGGAATTTTGTTTTCCAACGCTCTAAAGAGTTTAATAACTCCAGTCACAAATGATTTGGTTACTGAGCTCGCTTAGATCTTTTAGAATTATCGTTCTGACATTACCATATCATTGTGAGGCATTTTGTACTTCGGAAAAGTTTAAGTCAGGGAATTTTTTTCGTGAACTTCACTGCAATAGTTGATTTTATAATGTAAATTCAGGGTCCCTCCCCCCCCCCTTCAAAGGATGGCGCACCCCTTAAGTGTGACGGAGTACCCATTTAGAATGAAAGTCCTCAAAAAAGAAAGAAATACCCCTTAAAAAAACTGCCTTAAAAATTCCAATGACGAAAGCTGCTCCATGAACCTCCTCCCCCCTCCCCCCCCCGCCTGTGCACCCCTGTTAATTAGAATTTTTTTCTGTGACGGTTTATTGTTTTACTATTATAGAGTGGTTTCTGCGAGGTTTGAGAATTTTTTTTTAAGTAATAGAAATTGTTTTTATTTAAATAGAGGATTATTTCATCCCCCCCCTTCCCCCCCAAAACCCGACATGCAAAGTGCTGGGACTTTTTACCCCTTCTTGCTGGAAGGGTAAGAAGTAATTTGCAACAGGTTTCACCTTTTTTTTTTTTTGGATGTTTGGGTTTGGCCATTTTTTGGCCTAATTTTACTGTACTATAGGTACAAATGTCGTTGCTTGTTTCCTGGTGATTTAACGTTTCCGGTTAGGCCACATTCATTCTATTTAGTCATCCATGTCTTATTTTTTCTCTTTCATTTGATCGTGGTCGGACGAATTTGTGTTCCTTCGCTCTTTTATGCACTGAAGAAGGGGTTTGATTTTATAACTCCGAAACAGCTGTTTACAGAGTTTTTTTCTACTCTTTTTAAATGCTTTTATTTGCACATGTATAGACGTTGTCATCTTTTTATTCAATAAAAATTTAATCAAGAAATATTTAATATATGTTTAGAAGTGTAAAGCAATTGTAGGAGAATGTGGGGCAAAGTGAAATGGTGAAATATTTAGTCTGCTACCTATCTGGTAGTATTTTAATAAAAGTAGTAACACATGCTGTCTATTCCAGTCAAGATAAAGTTACTTCTGGAAATCAAAGGATATGATAATAAAAGAAAAATCAAAAATAGATACTCATATTGTATCATTTTGTTGTAAATCAAAAAATATTTTGATTATTTTTAAATGATAAATTTCTTGTTATTAACGTTTTAAATATTAATTTAGATCTATTAATATCCGATGCAGTGTTTATTTGCTTAATATTAGGCTTATTTGTGTTAAAAATAATTTGTTTAGTTATTCAAGTGCATGCGGGGCAAATTGAAATAACTCATTCTGTTTAGTTATTCAAAATTCATCAAACCACTTCTGTATTTATTTATCAATCATTTCATTTACATTCTTCATCTAATAATTCCCTTATATATATATTTATTTATTTATTCATTCACTTATTTTCTTATTTATTCACTATTTTATTCACTTTTTTTTTCTTGTATGTTAATTCGTTAATTTATTTTTCATTACTTTATTCTTTCGTTTTCTTTTTATTTACTCATTCATTTTTTATTTACCCATTCATTGGATCAAAATATCTTTAATAATCAAACTAAATAGGTTTCATTTTTCACTTTGCCCCTCAGAAAAAAAAAATGACAAATTTCCGCCCCCTTTTTTTTTTTTTTTTTGAGGTACAAAGTTACTGGCAAAAACAAAAAATAATGTTTCAATGCAAGTATTATCATTTGATATATTGTTCCTTCTTTATGCACCGTAAATTTTAGAACAAATTTCAATTTGTTCATATTGAAAAAAGTAAATGATCTTAACCATTTTTCACTTTGCCCCACTTTCCCCCTACTTCATTTTGTAAGCTATTTCTCGATAACCGAGTGGCAACACATGTTGTAAAAAAAGTTGTAGGTTTGAGTCCCTCATGATACAAAATTAAGTAGTTCACATTTTACTCTATAAAAAATAAAATTGACACGACGTCAAAAATTTTGCAAAATTGATCTTAAAAAATAAATAAACAAATTATCGCCAAATACCGTCATATAAAACATTTTAAAGGGGAAAATAAAGCAAAAAGTTATTTTGAATGTGTAAAATTAACGAAATATCAAAAGATACCTTTTGATCAAATGTAATAAAAAATAATTTAAGTAAGAAGTTGAATGAGACAGAGAGAACTACATAAAATAAATATCATCGTTCAAAAGAACGGCCGTTTCTATTTTAGGACATCGTACTGCAACGTTCATTTTTGGGAGTCTTTTTGACCCGTTCGTTCATTAACGACGCATTCCTACTCGATAAGGAGTGCTTTGTGTCAACAAATATTTCAAAATGTTACATTGCTTTGATTTCTACAAACATTAAAAGTCTAATCCTTTTAAGACCAAAACAATGGCCCTGAAGAAATATGCAGAATTGACAAATTAATTTTTCCATCAATTCAAAAAAAAAAAAAAAACTGAAAACTGAAATATTTCCTGATACTCACGCCGAAAACCATAGCTTAAGTCAACACAAAATTTTCAATTAAAAAGTTCTTCTCGAGACAGCGTAGGCCTTCTCTTTATTGAGCATATTCATGGCAATGTTTGATTAAAAGACTAGATTTCAGGAGAAGGAAAAAATGTCAATTTGCACTGACAGTTCCTTCTTAACTTAATGTATTTACAAAAGGTGGCTTTTTTATTTGTTTAAGTAGCTATTCTTGTTGTTCTTGTCAAATATGCCTAAAAATATACTAAAGTTTTTTTTTAAAAAAAGGCAGTTTTAACTCATATTAAGTATTTAAATGCGGGTCTCATCAAACTTCTATTCCACTATTACAGGGTAGGCTCGAAAAAGCTAAGTTTAATTTCATTAAAAATTTGACTAAACATAAAATTTCACAATTAAAACGTTATAATACTGGCATACACATAAAAATGTAGGGGAAGGTGGCACAAAGTGGGTAGTTTTCGAAGAACGCTCGAAAATTGTAGTTTTTGGATTTTTATCACAACAGTTTCGGTTTTATTTAATAGCAAGGTTCTTGAACTTCAAAATAAAGAGTTATTTTTCTATTATTTCAAACCCAATATTTATTTATTATCAAACTTTACAAACGCTTGAAAATCTCACTTTGCCCTGCAAGGGGGCCCAAAGCGGGAAAGCTTAACTAATTGTGATTTGGTACATTTGCCAATCAAATATGAAGCTATAAATGATTAAATTAGTTGACTAGTTACCGGCCACATTATGAAAAATATACATAAAAAAAGTTATACTTATCCAATTTAAAGTCAGCACATTTGCTAATAAAACATAAAGAAATAACTGATTAAATTAATAGACTAATTAATTGCCATCATAAAAAATAACTTTTTAAAGTTTTGCTTATCCAATTGAAATAGAAAGTCTAAGTCAGCACGTGTTTTAAGAAATTATAAATTAATCCATGATTAAATCCTATACCCGCTTTTCCTAACGAGCTTTGTCCAAAAGCACGTTTTTTTTTATTTCAATAATTATAACCTTAAATTAATAATTTAAAAAAAACGAATGTTTATCGTAGTTTGTAGCTGGATGGTATCAGAATAACGTAATACTATTGACAATTAAAGAAATAAGCTGGTCTTCGACTAATCGCAAGTTACGATTTTTTTTTTTTCTAGAAATGTATCATTTTTCTATTTTAAGCTTGGTTACGCCGTGCCGCTTCACTGCTGCTTTACTGGGACTGATTAAAACTCAGAGGTGTTCGGGTAAACACGACATACGTATACATCACCGCTGACAGACCATGTGAGGGCATACGAAGGCTTTGGGCCACCCTCCTCTTTGCATGCTTGCGTACTTACTTTAGCAAATCTTCACAATCCAGGTCATTCGATCAGCTGTTCCTCACACTGTGAAAACAATTCAGAAACGTTCCTGGAAAATAATGGGCAGCTGATGTCCCCAATTTCTGCCAGTAACATATCTTGCAAAAAACAGGAATGTTTCCCGTGAAAAGTTAGTAACCTTCCTCAAATTATCCATGTATATTTCTAAATAGTACAGAAATATCTTCAGTTAAAGCCAGTCATGTTTCTGGAACCTTCAGAGAAAACTTCAGATTTTAAGCATTATCTTGGCGCTTTCCTGATTTACCAAGAAAGCTCCAAAAGCATTCTTGCAATCAGGGCCAACGCTAAGACAAACTTTCAAGCATATCATGTGCCAGCAATTTTTGCAAAGCTGCGGAAAATAGAGGCTAATTCACTCCCATTAGGGCTTAGTCAGTAAGGACGAGTCGTAACCGATCAGAAGCCGATACACTTAATAAATACGCTAAATTTATCTTTAAACTGGTAGCTAAAATGTTTTCACAACAGTAAGAAATCTGCAACTTAAAGTAATTAATTGAAACTTTTTGACAAAGATACTTAATTTTTTCAGGAAATAGGTGAAAACCTGCTAAATCCCGAAACGTTCAACGGAAATAATCAGTGACGTTTCGGAATTTTGTTATAGTTCAGTCAATTGCTGTTCATTATAAATATTGAATACATATTGCAATGCTTGAAATGTTTCTTTTGTATTGTGTATACAGTGGAAAGTAAAAAATGCACATGAACTTGTGATTGAACAAAAAACTTATTGACAGTCGTGCTTACTTAAGAAGATCCTTACATTTCAGGTTTTTTAATCGGATTTTTCTCAATCAATTGCTGCTTGATATAAAAACTGAATGCATAATGCAATGCTTGAAATGTTTTTCTTGTTTTTTTGGACAGTGGGAAGTAAGAAATACATCTGAACTTGGGATTGAACAAAAAACTTATTGACAGTCGTGCTTACTTAAGAAGATCCTTACATTTCAGGTTTTTTAATCGGATTTTTCTCAATCAATTGCTGCTTGATATAAAAACAGAATGCATAATGCAATGCTTGAAATGTTTTTCTTGTTTTTTGTGGACAGTGGGAAGTAAGAAATACACCTGAACTTGGGATTGAACAAAAAACTTATTGACAGTCGTGCTTACTTCATCAGATCCTCAAATTTCAGGTCTTTTGAACAGCTGTTTCTCCATCAATCACTGTTCAATATAAATATTGAATGCGCATTGCAAGATTGAAATATTTCCTTTGTTTTGTGTGGACAGTGGCAAGTAAAAAATAGACATAATCATAGGATTGAACACAGATCTTTCTGACAGTCGTGCTTACTTCATCAGATCCTCAAATTTCAGGTCTTTTGAACAGCTGTTTCTCCATCAATCACTGTTCAATATAAATATTGAATGCGCATTGCAAGATTGAAATATTTCCTTTGTTTTGTGTGGACAGTGGCAAGTAAAAAATAGACATAATCATAGGATTGAACACAGAACTTACTGACAGTCGTGCTTACTTTAGAAGTTCCTTACATTTCAGGTTTTTGATCAGATTTTTCTCAATCAATTGCTGCTTGATATAAAAATTGAATGCATATTGCAATGCTTGAAATGTTTCTCTTGTTTTTTGTGGATAGTGGAGTGTAAAAAATACACATGAACTTAGGATTGAACAAAAATCTTATTGACAGTCGTGCTTACGTCAGCAGATCCTCAAATTTCAGGTCTTTTGAATAGCTGTTTTTCCATCAATCACTGTTCATTATAAATATTGAATGCGCATTGCAAGATAGAAATGTTTCTTTTGTTTTGTGTAGAGAGTGGCAAGAAAAAATATACATGAACTTAGGATTGAACACAGAATTTACTGACAGTCGTGCTTACTTTAGAAGATCCTTACTTTTTAGATTTTTTGATCAACTGTTTCTCAATCGATTGCTGTTTGATATAGAAATTGAATGCATATTGCAATGCTTGAAATGTTTCTTTTGTTTTCTGTGGATAGTGAAATGTAAAAAATACACATGAACTTGGGATTGAACAAAAACGTTATTGACAGTCATTCCCATGTTCCAATTCAGCGCCCAGCCCTAAAGCGCTACCCAGGCTCAAATATATACTTTTGAGTTCCGAGTAATTAATAGTCTATGAAATACTAGTATGAAGGGTTACAAAGAACCGCCGTTCATTACAGCTTGAGCACATTCGTTCTCAATAGAGGAATTTCTCAATATTTGCACAAAAAGAGGATCAGTTAAAATTTATTTCGGAGAAAGGGGTATTGCAACTGCTAGTTTTGCAGCATTACAGTGCATCTAATATATCTGTTCTTTTTGATGTTTGGTTTTCAAATGAAAATTTTAGTAAAATGTAATTTCAACAATATAAGGTAAAACACCAGGAATGACCATTGCTTCAGTAGTGGCCAATTAAAGGTTTATCTCTTTATAGTAAATAAAAGTAAGGTTTTTTAAAGAAATTCTGGAAGGAAGTCTGTGGCGGACCTGCATCCAGGAGACCTCATAGCACCTACAGCCTTGACATTTTGTACAGAATTAGTTAGAGCGCCAGGGGTTTTATTTTTTTTTAATTCGAATTAGTTTTTTTTTATTAATTTTTTAAGCTCAAATGTCACGTAAATTGCCTATTATTGCATATTAAAGGGGTGAAAAATTACTTGCATATACTAATATTATATATCGTTGGAAAGGGTAGAATTTTTCGCGTTCTACTTAATTTATTTCAATGCTTTAATTTTAATACGGCGGGAGTTATTTGCGTTTTTAGCTCGATTTTTTTAGGCTTAGCTAAAATTTAAGTACTACTTTCTTTATTAAATCTATCAGTAAAAAGCAAAGGAATTGTCCCACAGTTTTCTTTGCGATTCCACTGGAAAGAGCGGCTCTTTTTACTCCACATCTAACTAGACCTATGGTCGAAAAACTTAGCTTCTATCTCCAAAGAAAAAACTTACAAGTAGATTTAATTAAGTTCGAAAAATCTCATTTGCATTCAAATTATTGATGTTTTATTTGACGTTGCCATAGTTACGTCTTTGCGATTCGTTTGTTAATTCTTTCTTATTCACAAATTTTAAGGGTTTCGATTTTAACGGAAAATCTTAGGCTATACTCAATTCAAGCTCCAAGCGAAAGAGCAAAATATATTACTAGAGACCACGAATATACAAGCGACTTTTCAAACATACACAACTGCAGTTTTGCAATGCTTAGGAGCCTCTTAACCCTTATCGCTCTGCAAGTTGGTACAAATGATTTTGAAACCCGGGGAAGGGGTGCTTTTTGTTCCAAAAGGAGCTCATAATGCGTTTTTAGTATGTTTCTTTTTACTTGACGATTTAAATCTTTTGCGAATGAAATAAGATTGCGAAGCAATCTTCTGGGGTTGGGGAGCGTTAGCGAGCAGGGGGCAGAGCGCCCTAGTATTTGAAAAAAAATTGAATTCTTGAGCTATTGTATAGTTATCTAAGGGTCAGAATGATTAATTATCAAGTTAACTCAAAATGAGTAATTAGCCAGGTTCACAGCTACCATTTAAGGTGATATAGAGCCAAAATGTGATGCAAAATAAGTTATTTCAATCAAAGTAGTTCAACTTTGAAGCAGAAAGACAAAATTTCTAAATCTTTAAAAAACTTCTCCTTCGTCACAAATTCAAAATGTCTATCTTTTATAATATTTCAAAGAATATTGCAATGATGGAAGAGCACTTAAAAAATAATGTGGAGCCCACTTATTGGAATATAGGTTTAAAATAACCCGCTCAATGCAGTCAACTTTCTATGTACCAAACCGTAGTTATTTGTCATTTTGATCCAGGATAATGGAATAATCCGCTTGCTAGAATATCTTTTCCTGGCAAGATGGCTATTCCATTAGGCGGGCTCAGCTGTAACCTCCAAACAGTGACTCCAGATTCATTGAATAGTGCCAACTTTCATTTTCTGTCTAACATAAAAAGTGGAAAACTTATTTCAGAACCTTTCCAGGTGAGTGCCTCCATTTTTTAAATGTCAAAAATACTAAATAATAAAGTGGCACAAAATTACGTTGCTATGATTCGCAAATGAAATTTCAAAAGATTTGATTACAGACAGAGAAATTCAATTAAAGTGCAAAAAAAAAACTTCTTGAATGAAAATTTACCAAACATGTATTTCAGTACATCAAATAAGGTAGTGAGAAGCAAAGGGATGTAAGTGGCAAAGTTAAAAATTTGAAAAGAACCAGTATAAATAGTAGGGGAACCTATCTCCTCTCTCTTGGTATAAGAGATAGTACTAGCAGTCCTGGTAGGTGCTGCTGTACAGCAGGATTAAGAAAATAATTTTAATGAAAGCCTATCTAGGATCTGATCTTTAAACGCATTTTACTCGAAATTTGAAAATGTCCGTTTACTTCCCTTTACTTATCACTGCCTCAAATGTCATTACCACTCCGATCTAATAAAATGAACTAAAAGCTTTGCGCCATTTTGAATCAAATAATAATTGGTGTCGATTTATTTTCCAGCTTTACAGTAAATACGTATGTCCAACTTCATTAAACATACTGGCGGTACAAAACGCATTCAGAGTCAATTGGAAAATAAAAGACGAAACCTCCTTTTTTAAGTGAACTTAAATTCACTCTAAATTCCTAAAGCAATCAAATCTATGGTTCTCCATTTAATCTTTTCTTTTGAAAATTTGTTATTTCCACATTAATAAGACAGAAATATCAATATAAATCAAAAAACTTTTATCTAAAATTGTTAAAAGGAAAATCTACGAAATTGAGAATGTAATTGAATTTCTTTCCCTTTTTCTAATGTTTTATCTAATTTGGAAACCAATCTAAAATATATTTTGTCAGAAGAACTATCTTCGAAAAAGAAAATTCAATTACGCAAGAGATTCAAAATTTCTCGCAAAAAAGGCGAATTTCTGTCTTTATGTGCAAGACTGGAGGTTTTCCACGTTCCTAATTATTTTTCTCTTTCTGTTGAAAATTCCTACCTAAAAAGTGCAAGAACATCTGTTCATTTAAAAGACTAAAATGTAAAACAATTGCCAAATAGAGAAGATGGAATGTGATTCGGCAGTATTGTTATGAAATGGCGAAGAAAAAAATAATTGAGTATTTTTGAGTTAAAGGAATAATTGAAATAAATTCCTAATCTCCATCACTAAATAATTTTTAAACTTTGATGATGATTTAATTTTTAAAAAATATAACTTGCATAAATATTTAAAAAATCAACTTTATTCTTCTACAATTTCGTAAATAAAAAAGTAAAAGTTGACTTTATACAAAATCTTAACAAGCAATGGGTTATTTCAGAAACTATGATTTATAAAATTAAACAAATAATAATTCTGCCGCTCATATAACCTTTGATTTTGAAATCAATCTCACAATTTTTCAATATCTATTAGAACCAATTGACGTTGTTCGGACTATTTTAACATATGGGAGGGTGGTCCAAAGCGGGTAGGTCACCCAAAGCGGGTAGGCTTTCGTATGCCCGGCATGGTGTGTAAACGGCGATGCATACGTATGTCGTGTTTATCCGAACATCCCCGAGTTTTAATCAGCCCCAACGAAGCTGCAGTGAAGCGACATGGCGCACCCAGGTTTAAAATGAAAAAAGGATACATTTCTTTTAAAAAAATTAAGTTTTGCAACCTGTAATTAGTCGAACACCAGCTTTTTTTTTTTTTTTTTTTTTTTTTTGACTGTCAATAATGTACGTTATTATGACACCGTCCACCTATAAACTACGATAGTCATTCCGTTTTTTTTTTTTTTTTAATTTAAAGTTATAATTATTCAAATAAAAAACGTACTTTTGGGCAAAGCAGGTATAGGATTTAATCATGCATATATTTATAAATTCTTGACACATGTGATGACTTAGATTTTCTATTTCAATAGGATAACTGTAATTTTAAAAAGTTATTTCTTACTAGAAGACCCGACAGACGTTGTTCTGTTCAAACTTTGTAAATTGAATAGTTGAAAAATTTCAATACGCTATCAAGTGTTTGAACCTTTTTGTTGAAAAAAATTAGTAAAAAGAAAATGTTTTGAGCTGTTGGGTGTCAGAATGCGTGAATAACTTGATTTATCTGATGCCCACTGAGCAACTGTTTTATTAACTTTTTTTTTTCTCGCGTACTTAAAAGATCTTCATAGATTGTATGATTTGTTCCTTCCGCCTTACTCAAAGGATAAAAATCGTCCTCAGGTATTAAGTGCAAAAACTAACTTCCCATCTAAAATAAACGGCAAATACCTCTGCAACATCCCCATGTGAAAAAGAATAAAACAATCGAAAGGATATCGTTTAAAAAATTATAAAGCTAAAAACAGAATAAGCGAAAATCACTCATCTCCCCCCCCCATGTAAAATAAACACATTCTTCGACTAAAATGACTAAACACTCTTTAAAAACCAACAACAATTCCTCGCAATTTAAAATATTTCGCCAAATAAACAAAAAATACAATAAATTACATTAACAGTAGCTTTAAAATGCAAACAAATAAGCCCGCAACTCTGTTGTTTATGTCCAAATTCGCCAAGCCACCGCGTGACTGTAATCCAGCCGATCGGTGAGCGAAGCAAACTCCGACAGATGAGCGGTCCGATCTTTTGAACGAAAACTTTTAAATCTTGCTCTCTCGCTGAGCATTTGTCTCACTATAGTCGGTGGAGTTTGTGCAAAAACATTTCACTTCCGGATACCAGTATGAAATTTTGTACAGCACTTATATTCATATAAGAGAGCAAAAAAAACGCCGGGAGGCAATTGATTGGAGGTCAAGACCTCCCTGTGGTGACGTCATCAAAATGGCCGCCATGTATTGGTTAGCATGTTGGTTTAACTGCTTAGAACTACATAATTGGTCATAATTTTGTAAAATTCAAATACATTATCTGAAAGCCGTTTAAAAAAGCTCTTCAACAGTGCTTAAATATATTTTCTACTAACGGTACCCGCACGGCTTTGCTCGTAGTAGAAAAATTAAAAGTTCATTTGATTCGCCTGTATATTTACAAACAATGGTTGATGAATTTTTCCTCAATTTGCTTGGCCATTTTACGGTTCCTTCCTTCCTTCCTCAGGTGCACGACAGCCCTGGGTGGCCCTGGCCTTTTCAACAGTTGCTTCATGTTACGGTTCCACGTTACGATAATTTTGTAATTTACTCGTCCACGTTATGATAATTTGCTCGGTAAAATATTCTTAAAATTGAAATAGAAAAAGAACAAAATCGAATTTTCGAAAAATCGCTTCGAGGTGCACACCCCCATGTTACAATTTAATTCTGTGCCAAGTTTCGGGAAAATAGGCCGAACGGTTTTTAATTGCTATGCTCGTCACAGAGAGACATCTGGACAGATATCCGGACAAACTTTGAGCTTTATTATTAGTAAAGAAGACAAATAGTTTAATTATTATTACAATATCAACGTGAAAATTGGTAGGAAAACTGACTTTCCTGTATTCTGCGATATTGGATTAAAATTTTACTGTTATACCTGCATTATAAAAGAACCTTTCCAATTTCATTAAATTTAAATTTGTATTTCATGTTTTAACATTTTATGTCAGTATATTACTTTTATATTGAATGAAAGAAAGGTTAAAATGCAGAAATAATCAAAGTCACCGCCCCAAATGGATCGAGAACTTAATTATTAATGCTATCGTATAATAAAACAATTTTGTTAAAATGTTTACATTTTAAACATATAAGACAAATAGACGAAAATTACATGTTTTAATACAAAGAAAAAATACCTGTTACAACAAAAACCGTAATAAGTGTTTGTAAAGAACGTTTTACGTATTGCACTGACCCTCACAACTACAAAGAAGTGTACAATTCAGATCTGATTTGACGCATCGACAGCGTGTAGACATCTCTTTGCACTTGCCTGATATAAGTTCCTGAATTTTCTCCATTGTTATTTCGGGGTGTGCATACCAAAGAGGTTCAAACTCTTCACCAATTTTTACCCATCCCCACTGATATGGATCCAAGAGCTGAAAATTTTGCTGAAGACATTTTGTCCACGGTAAACACTGTAATATTGCTCTCTTAAGGTGATGCAGAAGATCATTGCTAGAAGGTGGAATACAGTCAACTGGTCTGTTTTCCTGGGTGAAGAAAATTCTCCTAGCCTCATTTGCTGTTTCCATTGAGCTTGATGAATGATTCGTCAGGACTTCGAAGCGCTGAATAAGTAGGAAATGCTCATCGTCTTCATTGATGCTCTCGGGTACTTTAGTATAGTGCAAAAAAAAACTTTGTCAACATCTCTAATTGCCATTCACATTTTCCATGCAGTACCTAGTTTAACCAATGCTGGTAAAACTAGACACCGTGTGCTCATGTAAAGGCATGGGAAAAAGGCAGAAGATCTGGAACACCTTGTGGAACTTTACGGTGCAAAACGTAGATGGGAAGATACCGCAGATATTTTCCACTTCCATACTCCACCCATAGCTCTTGCAGTTTCGAAACTCGGAACTTAGCAATCACTACATCATCACTGTCAACAGTTTTCACGGTGATCTTTGCATGACCTGAGTATTTCGAGTATTCATGCTGCACATAAAGGAATAGTCTCGCATCGGCTTCTTCGTGTCTTCGTGGGATACGGGAGGCATGGTTTCAAAACTGTTCTTGACTCAAGCAATTACAGTGTCTTTGTAGGAGCATAAAACCTGCTTCCCATCTGGTAGATCCATCTTCACGAGATTTTCTGCCAACAATTCAAAAAGCTCCTCTGTATTTTCATCTTTCGCAAGAAATTTAGTAAATGACTTTGGCATCAAAACATTGGATTTAATACTCATTCTTGGTCCAGATCCTCTCTATTGTCTCGTGTCGCTTTTCAAATTTCCTTTTGAATACCGGTCAAAAACTAAATCTACCCTATAAACGCTTTTTAGTTTCATTAATATTCACAATCTGATCGCAATTTTGTTGGACAGTTCCAGAAGACTGAGGAACAAGCATGGAATCACTGCAGCCCCATAAATGAACAATTGCTTCCGGAATAGCTGTCAAAACCAGTCCAGTTGATTGGACGATACAAGAAACTACGTCGGACTTTTTTCTTGGTTTCCTAAATTTGCCAAAGTTGGATATAGAATGTGGACACGAGCTGTTTTCATGAGAAAAAATTCTTTTACATCTATTTGAATTGCTTGGCAGGCAACATATAGCTCAGTAAAAAGAGTGCTGCCCCTCCTCAAATCAACAATATTTTGCTTGTGTTTGGACTGAACAGATATATTTTTCTGCTCATCAAGAGGAGATTGTTTCTTTTAATAACATCATGTATGGATAATTTTCTTAACACTAAGCGATCTATGAATTGGCTTGCGCTGACATCACAGAAATGGCACTTTTTTCCGAGAGAACAATTTTGTTGCTGTTTACTGTAGTTAAATCGTCATCTTCGAAAAGATTCCCGTGTTCTTCAAATGTTTCAACTAGGCTGGAAACATGAGTTTCATACCGAATACAAAAGCTTCTAGTATCTTCATGTATCTAGTATCTAGCTTTTCAGTATTGACGTCAGACTTCAGGCTCTGAGTTTCTTCAAACTCCCCAATCATGCGCACAACTTCCGGTCCAGCAACCATCCACTGTATTAATGACGCCTCATGACTTAAACGTGATAGATTAGTTGATGATTTTTAAATCAATTTGTTGTTTTGCTCATGCAAATGGTCGTGTGCCATCCTGGAAAATTTCCTCTCAGTTTTGGAGCCAGATAAATTTCCCCTATGAAACTCCTGAAAAATAGCTGGATGCATCTCTGGTAACTGCTTCAAATTGAACAGAAATACTGAGGGCCATCGGGCATAACTTGTATGATCAAGAACAAACATCCATGGACATATGTTCTCAAGAGGGGCAGTAAAATCTGAGAAATTCCCTTGACGAGTAGTGCGCACCAGATTTAAAAATATACATTCTAGCTCCATGGTGATCTTCCAGTACTTAAACTAAGGCTATATAACATCCCGCTATGACTAATAGGAGGCAGCAGCAATAAAAAATGTTAGGAAAACAGGAAAATTTATATCTAAACTAATATTATAAAGCTGAAGAGTTTGTTTTTTGTACGCGCTAATCTCATTGTTTTGTATGAATTTGTAAGAATATGAGTTTTTTTTAATCTTAAATTAATTTATCTAATCATATTTTACAGCAGCATTTAGTTGGAATGGACAGTATGCAAAATATTTTCTTGAATTTATTATCGTAGAACAAAATGAAAAATGTTTAACCGAAAAAGAATTTACTTTATTCCTTTTATTCTCAGCTGAAAGGTTTCGCCAAATTTGTTTAGGGTTATAGTTTTGGAATTGTGCGAGCAAAGTAGCCTTGGCGAGATTTCGCGTTTTTAGTTAAACCATTTTTAATTTTTATCATGAGTGGAGTAAAATGGTAGTAAGATTACAGAATTCGATAAGTGAAAAGAAATAATGGTCAATCAACTGAAAAGAAAACTACCACCATATATCCGTGAGAATTTTGTTGATGATTTGCATAACATGACACAGCTAAATCGTAACTCAGAAATTAGAAAAATCGAAACAGAAAATTTTTAAATTAACCGATTCGGGAATTCGAGAGAAATAACTCAGCTACAAATGGAAAACAATAATCGCTAGCCAAGCAAGGCAAAAAAGTATCTTCTTTCGATAATAATTTGTAATGTCATATTGAATTTTCTAGCATTAATTGTTGTTCTTGTCAGGCCACAATTATTATTTAGTTTTATCAAGAATTGATAAATATCGAACTCAACATCGTGGAAATAGCTGCTTAGAACTACGAACTACGTAGTTTGCATTACTCTTTGACGTTTAGTAATGCTTCTTGAATTCTCATTTCTTTCTACGTGGGCCAGAATATCCACAAGACTTTGAAAATTAATTTAAAAAGAATAAAGCGAAAAAATCATACGTACGAACAAAAATCACAACACTTTTAGCATTTTCTTCGTTACCATGTGCGTTTGTTTTAGTTTTTAAGTCCGCCATTAGACAGTGACTTCAGTGCCCCCTATAGTTCGTTGGAGTTGCGAATTATCAAATTATCATGCAGTGGTGCGAGTTTCATTCTTGAAGCACGCGGGTTACTTTATCAACTGCTATTATTAATACGAGGATTAGATAGAATGAAAACTCCTCTATTTAATAGCTTGGGTGGATATATTTTTAACACGCTTTTATTAGCTTCACCTGTATGTATGTATGTTGTATGTATCTTGTAACGGAATCTTGCAGCTCAAATTTCTCTCACTTCCTGCGACCGGATTCTTTTGAAATTTGGCACGCGACCTCAGACCCGATGAAAATGCAATATTCTATAGTCAAATTAATTAATTAACTCTTTTAATTGTTCGTTTCCTCAAATTTTAATCAATATTTTGGCATAAATCCAACAATATGCAAAAGGAAAAATTTTAAAAATACATTAAAAAATGCTCGCAAAAATTATTTAAAAATATCTACAAAAACCTTTAATTTTTCTGCATCAGACAAAATTTGTTCCAATGTTCCAAAGTAATTAGAACATGAAATATAATTATTTTAAACTAATTTCATGCCAAAAGTTAAGTGAGCTTTCAATTGGAAATTCATTGCTGATCAGACCATTGTTGAACAAAACTTTTATTCAAATGCATCTCAAATTTTCAAAGTAATATAAATATGATTTCCGCAAACATACATCGATGACTCACAGTAACTTCCCATTGGGGTGCCCTTGTCTTAACTTTAAGATATTATCTCGCACTCGTTGTATAAATAATTTCGTCAATTAAGTCCCAATCTGGTTCAAATTTTCATATACTGCACAAAAAAAAAAAAATCTTACCCGATAATTCTTCAACATAAGACTAAAACACAGAAAAATAAAATAATAGTTTAAAAAACTAAAAAAACACGCTTTCGTAGCAAAATGAACTAAAAAGTGAAAAATAATCTTTGGATGATAGTAGTTGACCAATCACTTAATTTTAACGTAACACAAAAAGCGTGGGGGGCTTCTTATCAGTTATCTTGAATTTCTTCCATTTGTTGTCCAAGCAAAAATGTAAATAGACAGCACCCACGCTTTTTTTGTATTACATTAAAATTAAGTGATTGGTCAACTACTATCATCCAAAGATTATTTTTCACTTTTTAGTTCATTTTGCTACGAAAGCGTGTTTTTTTAGTTTTTTAAACTATTATTTTATCTCTGATATCATTTAATGCCTGCTCTTCCTCGTTACTAATTACTACAAGATGACCAGGTTTATTTCATGAAAAATCTTTTAATTTCCTTTAGAGTTGACCCGCACGGCGATGCTCGTGCTAAGAAGGTCAAGGAAGTCTGTTGAACAAAAAAAAAAAAAAAAAATCCACCCCTGCTCCCTTTCTGATGTGAAATGATAATTTTTATTCAACTAAAATGCTTACACACCTTTTCAAAAGACTTATTAAAGTCTCTTTAGAATTCAACATTGTTCGCCAAAACACATGAAAATATTAACAGTAGCTTTAAAACTCAAAATAATCCTTGAACTACACAGTTCATCACTTAACGTGCCAAATTACAACGCTGACGCCAAATAAACAGTGCTATAATAAAAACGTTATAAAAAAACAATCACAATTGAATGATACGACAAATCAAATTATTCACTTAGATAAGTAACTATTTTCAACTATAAGAACAAAAATAAACGTTGAAGAAATACGGAAAACAAAACCCAATAGAAAAATCCTACAAAATCAAATTTTGTACCTGAGCATCAAAAAAAAAAAAAAAAACATTCAAAAATCTGTTTGCTGATCACAACAGCATAGCACAAGCAGGGTTTCACGCAGCTATCGACACTGTCGGCCAGCGCCCTCTAACATAACCCACCATCTTTTATACATTCATAGACTTAAACAATACATTAAACATTTAATTTGCAATTACAAATATTTCGGTCAATGTGATTTAAAAAAATAGCCTATAGCCTTCCTTAATAAATGGGCTTTTCAACACAAAAATAAATTTTCAGTTCGAACCAGTAGTTCCTGAGATTAGCGCGTACAAAAAACAAACTCTTCAGCTTTATAATATTAGTTTAGATATAAATTTTCCTGTTTTCCTAACATTTTTTATTGCTGCTGCCTCCTATTAGTCATAGCGGGATGTTATATAGCCTTAGTTTAAGTACTGGAAGATCACCATGGAGCTAGAATGTATATTTTTAAATCTGGTGCGCACTACTCGTCAAGGGAATTTCTCAGATTTTACTGCCCCTCTTGAGAACATATGTCCATGGATGTTTGTTCTTGATCATACAAGTTATGCCCGATGGCCCTCAGTATTTCTGTTCAATTTGAAGCAGTTACCAGAGATGCATCCAGCTATTTTTCAGGAGTTTCATAGGGGAAATTTATCTGGCTCCAAAACTGAGAGGAAATTTTCCAGGATGGCACACGACCATTTGCATGAGCAAAACAACAAATTGATTTAAAAATCATCAACTAATCTATCACGTTTAAGTCATGAGGCGTCATTAATACAGTGGATGGTTGCTGGACCGGAAGTTGTGCGCATGATTGGGGAGTTTGAAGAAACTCAGAGCCTGAAGTCTGACGTCAATACTGAAAAGCTAGATAC